>NW_005054509.1:170523-190344 GCF_000277835.1 Geospiza fortis | reverse complement strand
GATGATAAAGAAGAAATGAGCAAGTGAATGACAGTTGGAGCAGTGAGTGAGGCTGGGAGAGTAAAGAAGAGGCCGGAAAGAGATGACGGAGTAGCTGGTTGGTGGACTCTTTTTGGTACAGCCATGGACAGAACCATGCTTCCTCGCGACACAGAGGCTGCATGCAGGGGGGAGGCGATGGCTCAGAACTGAGAGGGTTCAGTTTTGGAGACCCCCCGGCCCCAGGGGGTAGACACGTATGGGGGGGACAAGAGGTCCCGAGATGAGAGAAAACTGTGCTTTTTTTTGGAACTGGTCAAAGCACCCTTAAAAGGATAACCCTTGAAGCAGCTCTGTTCCTTGTCCAGTGGTGAGAGCGCTGGGCATGCAAGGAAGAGGTCACCATGGCCCCAAGAAGGACTCCTCTCCTCTTGATGGACTGGAATTGAGTATTTACAGGGTGATGGATGGAGAGTTGAAATTTGGAAGATGTATTGGAAATGTGGTGGGGGGGAGGAGGAAATGCTTTTTGTGGAGTTTTCATTTTCCAGGTGTGTGTGTGTGTGTGTGGTTTGTTTTCCTTTTGTAGTTTAGTTAATAAACTTTTTTTGCTAAGGTAGAGGCCTGCTTTGCTTATTTCCTGGTCACATCTCACAGCGAACACCAGGGAAGTATATTTTCATGGGGCACTGGCATTGTGCCAGTGTCAAACCATGACAGTCACAGTCATCAATTTGGTTTTTGTTTTCTGCTTTCCATAGTTTAACATAATTAGTAACAGTGAATGCCTAATGCTGTATATGATATATACACTATTCCATTAGCAGCTTAGGTAGACAGTGCATCCCTGAAGGATCACAACACACTTCAACTGGTATGTTGAAAACTATCAGTGGCTTTTGATAGTGCAGAGATATGTCAAATAAGTGGACTAAGCATTCTGGGTCCAATCTCTGCCTCCTGCAGCTATAATCACCGAGCAACAGAGCAAAAGGTGCTGGATAGGTGTGACTAAATAACCTACAGTGCAATTCTGTCATCAGCAGGCTTCCGAGGTACATCTGCCTGCATCGCCAGTGCCCACACTGTCTGGCAAGAGTTCTGCTCAAGCAACAGCAGAGCTGCCCATGGTCTGGAACCGGTGTAGACCAACAGGTGACATACATCATTTATGCTGGAAGGTCCTTGGTGGGAAGAGACAGCTGAATTTTGGAGAAGGGAGTTGCCTGTGCTGTAGTGAAAACTGTCCCAAATGGATTACCCTGCAGAAATTCATGGCTTGCCACAGGCTGAGGACAGCAAAACACAGTGCTGGTGTGCATGCCCTTAATGGGAGCAGGACGGGTACAGGCAAAAAAAGGGTAAGAAAAGGTCCTGTGGAGCAGTAGCATGGCAGGAAAGGACCTCCCCCTGTCCTTGTTTCTCCAAACTTCTGTCTTGAGTCTCTGACACAGCCCTAAACCTCCACTCAGGGCCTCTCCTCTCCCAGCTTGCTAG
The DNA here is from genome assembly GCF_000277835.1 of Geospiza fortis. NCBI lineage: Eukaryota > Metazoa > Chordata > Aves > Passeriformes > Thraupidae > Geospiza > Geospiza fortis. Next base: position 188,868 of record NW_005054509.1, on the reverse strand, counting down.
GGGATTACTTGATTCCCGACAGCTGGCCCAGCCACAGTCCTCCCATTTAGGGCAGGCAGCTGTGCTCCCTGTTCAGCTTAACCCACTCCTTGCCAGCCCTTCCCTCCCAAAGGATTGTATCTGCCTTCCCAGGACTGGCAGAGGGATGCTTATGAGCATCCTGGAGCCTGCATCCATTCAGCTGGCCCAGGGGATGAGCAGGATAGAACAGTTTTATGGATGCATCAGCATCACTGGAGCTCTTCCCCTCTCCCTGCGCAGCTTTTTGTGCAATTATGAGAAAACACATGAAAATCCATCTTAAGCATCCTCCTGTGGAGCTGTGATCCTGAGATCTGCTTACCACTTTGGAAGCCTCAGAAAAACCAGACGAACAGCAGATGCTGTTAGTGACATATCCAAACTTAAGCACACCCACCTCAGAATGAAACTGTATTTAATAAAAAAAATTAAAGTTAGAAATGAGGAAGACAAATTTAAAAGAGTCAGAATTACTGGGCCAAGGGTGAAGTTTCATTCTGTGATCTGATACTCCTCTTAAACCACAGAATTATGGAATGGTTTGGGTTGGAAGGGACCTTGAAGACCATCCAGCCCAACCCTCATCCACTGTCCCAAGTTGTTCCAAGCCCCATCCAGCCTGGTCTTGAACATTTCCACGGATCCAGGGGCAGCCACAGCTTCTCTGGGCAGCCTGTGCCAGGGCCTCACCACCTTCACAGGGAAGAATTACTTTCCAATATCCCATCTAACGCTGGCCTCTGTAAGTTTAAAGCCATATTAAAAAAAAATAAAAAATGAGTGGAATAAAAGCTGTGTGTGAAATCTGTGTACCAGAAAAAGAGAAGAAAGGAATGCCACTAAAATTGTGTAATTTTAGTATGTCTTATTATCTTGACAATGTGTGTCATTAACTGGGAAACAAATAAATACACTGAATTAAGTGAGGATCTCTCACTCCTGGTTCTAGCCAGCAGAGAGTTAATTTTTTCCAGTAGCCAGGAGGGGTGTGGCCAGGGCCTCAGTGTTAGTGGATAACACCTCAGGTCACTGACAGGCTGGAAGAGAGGGTCTCATTTCAGAAAAGGTTCCTTATGGTGGAGCAAGTGTGGCACATGGAGCAGTTTGGGTGATGCTGGTCCTGACTGGAGGGAGTGGTTTCAGTAGGTAGCTGCAGCTGGATTGAACTCTGCACTCTCTTTTTGGTACACCTTTATTTTTATTATTAATATGGTTGCTCTTACTGTTTGTTTTCTTATCTCATTGTTTCCAGTCAATTGTTCTTACCTCAACCCATGATTTTTGCTTTTTGTGCCTCCAGCTCTCCTCTTCAGATGCTCCTGGAGGAGGGGAAAAGGGCAGTGGGGGAAAACAAAGGAGTAGCAGTGTGGTTTTGGAGTCTCTAAACTGGGGAGTATCATTCCTAAACCATTACAATCTCCAAGTCCTATTATGCGAATTAAAAACATACCTGTATATTCTGAACAACATCTTTGAAGGGAGAGGACCGCTGCATACATGTGTTCACTATGTCCATTGCCCTGTCAAAGTTCTTTACATACTCTCCATACATCTTCAGAAAAGGAGCAAGTTTCTGCAGGATATCCCCGAGCCGTGGGTTGACGCTCCTATGGTAAAGAGACAGGTAAGTACTGAAATCTCTGGAAATGAATGGTATCTTCAGAGAGAAAACACAGCTGTAAGATTTCCACAGTTGTCTCCCACATGCACAAGCATTTACACATACATGCAATCAAGACAGGCTAAGTTTAGTTTATGGTAATCTATGCAATATCTTAGATGAAACTTCAAACACAAATCCTGTTGTACAAGGGATGACATTTCTCCCCTCACTGTCTTAGGTGAAAAGCAGACTGACTACACATCATTGAAAGAACTTCTGCCCAACACAAAATCTTGTGGGAAACTTTTACTCATTAAAAATAATCTCCCACCACAGCCAAACATCTGAATTGGTTTTAATGCAAAGAGATGGTTCAGTTCAACAGGGTAATCCCTAGGGGCTAGTAACCCCAGGCTGGAGCAGCAGTAGCCACAAATCTCTCTCTGCCAAAGTCATGGCCAGGCAGAGAGCCAGCCATTCTCCCCCAGTCTGCTTGCAAGCCCCTCTTTTAGCCAGTTGACAAGCTTCTATCCTCTTCTGACTCCGAGACTGCAGTTTTCCTCTCCTCTGTTACAGGTTGTCCCTGCAAGTGCAAGTCAGGCACAGAGGTGCTGAGACTCATTTACTCCTTCTGGTCACTGACAAACGTGCGGAGACTGGACTCAGCCAAGAGAGAGGCAAGTCCTGGTCTTGTCTTGATCAATCAGGGGACCTGGAAAGGTCAGCACTATCTGCACCTGCCACTGCAGGACACCATGCAGCCAATGTGTCCCCTCAAATTGGGTTTCCTAGATCTGACTTACAATTAACCTTTCTACCTATCACTGTGTTTCTGCCTTATCTACAGCTTACAGCATCACAGAATGATTAGGGTTGGAAAAGACCTCTAAAACCAATAAGTTCTACCTTCAACTTCTTACAGTAGCCAAATTTTAAATGGTATTTGAAAATATTTATTTCAGCTATGGGGTCAAAAGAAGCAATTTCATTCCTTCCTAGTACTGTAATTTCATAGTACTGCAATAATAGGAGAGCGGGAATGCAGTAAGGAAAACAGCGGTAGTAATACTTCCAACTAAAAAAACGCTCACAATGTATTCTGGAAGTTTTGAGTGCTCAGGCCTACTCCATAAGTCAGAAATGTTTGAGAGACTTCAGAAATGTTTGAGAGTTAGTAAATAACTAATGCAACTACTGCATTTAACAATAAAAAATTTGGAATTAGACTAGGCCTTATGGTTGCTACAGTTTCTTGAAAATGTATTTTTTAAATAATTGTAATGACAGCTACCTACCATTCTTGTGTAATTCTTGTTTTGAGCTCAGGAAGAAGAAATTGTCCATGGAAACAATAGATGGAAGAAATATTTGAGAAGATGCCTGTTATCACTTCAGATGAGATTCCTGCTTCAGACAATTTAGTGCAAAAAACCTGCAGAAGGCAACAAGACAGCACCAACATTTTTAACAAAAAACAGTCCTAGACATGCTGATTTTAGATTGCAATTTTGCAAAGCTGACTGCTTAGAACAGAGCTGCAGATTTTGACCCCTGGTAGGCAGTCCTTGGAGTCTTAAGGAGGTTCACAAAATTTAAGCGCACTGTCACCCAGAGTTAGATATATCACTATAGGCTATTGAAAAAACTAGGAAAATCTGAACTGTAATTCAAAAAAGATTGAAATGACTGAGAAGGTCAGACATCTCATATTTGAGTGCAAGCTGCAAACATCATTCAGTCCCTGAAAAGCATTTACTGCTATTTACACAAAGCAAAATAAATAAAGTGATTGGGTTTTTCTCAGTAGGAAAAATTACACTATACTGAACAAAAGGAAAAGACATTCCCTAGATGTCTATGGTCTAGAAACAGTTTCTGTTAATCTAATACAAGCACTGTAAGTCTTCCATACAGCTCCAAGAGTTGTAGGATGAAGCATTCTCCAAGTTACAGCTTCTAACAGTATTTCTTGCCAGGTGACAGTTTTCTATTTTTTTTCTTCTACTCATTTTTAAAAAGCACTTTGCTAGAAATGTGTCTCATCCTCATTTTTATTTCTTTCTTGCATATTCATGGGTTTTTTCTTTGAGGTAATTATAGAAATGTCTGAATTGTGTAGCGTCAACTCAAAGTCTATGGGGAAGAAAGTTCAGACTCATCACACCAGTTTCACTTCATCCCCATGTGTAAACATGATGGGCAACACTTACAAAACAGACTGGTAAAAAATAGTTTGCTGTAGGCTCAGGGCTAACACATGTGGCCCGATTTTAGTAAAACTTCAACTTCTTGCACATCAAAGAGCAATCACTGATTTCATAATTTCTTAGTGCCTTCATTATCCCTGTGATTTCCTCTCCCCATACATCCAGGGAGTAACCAAATGCTGGCAGTGTCTGTGTCTTGGACTGCTGCTTTCCCATTTCCCTTTCTGCCATCCCAATCCTCTGTTTCCTTTCAGAGAACCCTCTTGCTCAAAGCTCACATCTGGGATCCACGGCACACAGCCTGGCAAGCAAACTCCATCTTCCACCTACACACAGCATTTGTACTGAGCTACAGCTTAGGCAATGGACAGGAGACATCATTGCTGCTCACTGAAAAGAAAGGAGAGTTAATTCAAAATGGAATTACCTGGTCCAAGAGATGAAGTCTTTTAACATATGCTTCTTCTGTGTGGAGCAGCTCATTGGCGATGTTGAATAGCTTTTGGGGCTCTGTACACTGAAAAAAAAGTTACAAATGACACAATCCATGTGCACCTCCACACCTAAGTTCCACTAACTGTTCTGTTTTTTCATTTTGTCAGTGGCCAAAATCCTACCAGCAGAGGAGCCTGGAGTGAAAGAGGTCAACACATTTCAGAATCTGCCCCACATCTCTCAAAAGATCACTTTGCTCCAGAGATATTTTAATGCTGTTTTCTGAAAGAGCAATTAGTAATGCAATCAGTGGCTGGTCAGGACATCACTTGAGTTCATTACGGCTTTATAAAAAGAACCAGAAACATCCTCTAAACCTGGAAATAAGTCTAGTTAATTTGAAAAATAAGGCAATAGACTGTAAATCAACTGTTCTCCTTTTTGGATTCAGGTCCTGTAACTAAAATGAAAACTAGAAACCAGGCTGTTTGGCCAGATTTCTACCCTTGCCAGCACAGCATTACTCTCTATGGCATACTTCTAAGATTTTTGTGCAGCTTTATACACAGGCCAGTTCCCTGGAAAGAATTTTCAGCAAGGTAACCCAAATTACTCAGTGAAGCCTTTCATTAAGCTCATAAAAAAAAAAAAAAGAGAGAGAGAGAAAGGACTACTTAAAAACTCTAAATACACTTTTAAAGCACTGACTTCAGGCACTGTTCAGCCAAAAGCTACATAGACCCTTCACTCACTAAGTGCTTAATAATACCTGAATTACTAGAATACAGGCTTGAACTTCCCAACAATCTTTTAAAGTGTTAGACTCTAAACACCATGCCTACACATAATGAAACCAGTCCAGAACAGAGTGTTGGCTGGCTTGTGCTCAGGAATACAAGCATGGAAAATGGGCAGCAAGGATGATCAAATGTAGGGAAACTATACTGGGCTGGATCCAGAAGAAAAGACAAATGCACTGAAGGTAAGAGGTGCATTAATGATTCCTGGAATGGAGAACATTGACTGGGTGCAATTAATCACTATTTCTATGGGAAAACTGAAGGGCATCAAATAAAATCACTGAGGTGTTGCTTCAGGGGCTGCTTCCTCAAGAAACACAACATTGCTGGCAGTAACCTTCACACAGGTTCACAAAAGAACCAGAAATATCCACAGAGGAAAAATTTAGCTGAAGTCTATTAAACACATGGGGCACTTTCCAGTTCAGGAAGCATGTGGGCCTGTCACCAGTAGCAGTGCTCCATCCCAAATGCCTGTCTCTGGCGCTCACATTTGGGGCAAGGACTTGTAGGTACAACCCTGTGAGCCACCATCAGATTGTAGGAAAACATCAAATAAAGGCTCTCTTTAAGCTTCTTCAACATTACCTTGTTTTGTTTCCAAATAAAGTTGATGAGAAAAATTTAAACACCTGCCCTCCACACAGATTCAGACAAACTGCAGTACAACTGAAAACCTCAAAGGTTTTTTAAAGAAAGCCATGAACTCCAACAAATCAGACCCACAATTATCCTACATGGAATGAGGCGCCACTTGGCATGAAGTACCCATAGCTCCATGATGTAAGTATTATTGAAGGAAAGTGAATAGCTTTCCTTCATTTGAAACAACATCAGACTTCATTTGAAGCAATCCAGGCACAAATTTGAATTATTTCCAGGTACAAATCTGAAGATAGGCAAACATGCCATGAGTGAAGTTTTGACATGGACTATCTCTGCCCTGCCTCTCAAATTATTCCAAGTCAAGTCAAATACTCTTTTACACTCTTTCAACATGCTACACAACATCATGCTCTGTTCACTATGTATTAATATTTAGGGGAAGTGAAAAAAAAAGCAAACCACAGCAGAATAAGTTTTGAAATTGTTCCAAGGAAATACATCTTATTACAGTTTACACTGAAGTGCTCTGCTGGCCCAGTCAAACCCAGTAACAACAAGGATCTCTCACTGAGAAAGAATTAATCTACTGGTGTTGCTGGGCACAAAGGAGCACTCAAATGAAAGGCACTGATGTAACCAGCTGGCATGCCAGTCACCAAGAGCATCCTTTGAGTTGTTTGAATTCAGAATTGGAGAAATACTTATTTCCAACCAAATACATTTGTACTCAGAAGTAAATCTTTATACAGCACAGGTACTTTTTTAGCTCCTGACCTTCACCATCTGCAATTCAGTTTATATTTCAAGAAAACTTGCCGACCTCTGCTTAAATACCAAACAAGGGCTTAATAGGCTCAGCTTGAGCTCAGTTTTACAGAGTGACTCTATCTTCAGTTGTCCTCTCTGCTAAGCAGAGAGGTAGGCACATTTTTCAGACAAATTTGCAACATATTTGCCTTTCAATGGGCATAACATTTTAAATGAAACGGTAGATTAATTAAATGTGAGGCAGTCCCATTCTTCTAACTTCATTTTGTGCCATGGTGGGATAGCTTTAACAAAGCCCAAGCCATCATTTAGTTCACTAGGAACAAGATATTTCATGGTCCATGTTTCTAAAGGAAAAGTAAAACAAACTTGCAAATTGAGATTATGCTCTGCTTTGTGCAGTGCTCTTGCTGAATGACTGCTTGCCACAGCCACAGCATCTCCTGTGCAGTCAGTCCCTATAACCTTACACCTGCTGCAAAGGCTGGACAGAACAGTGTGGCTGGTGGGGTGACAAGAAAGATTAAAAAATTGAAGAGGGAGGTGTTGACTTCACAACACAGAAAGTTCACTCCAGTGCTCGAAGCAGCATGATGCACTTTCACTTTGTGAAAGACTCAAAAATTCATTTTCAGCTGCAACTGTCCATAAAACATTTTAAATAAAAAGAAACAACAGCCTGAAATCAAACATAACCAGTTTCTAATGAAGGTCAGATTCACACTTGGAATGCATTTGCACCTTAAATCTTGCAGCAACCATTTTTCATACAATGGGTGTGCACAACTACATTCAGTCAGCATCGGTCTCACATAGGGCTTTCAGCAAATCTTGCAAGAGAGCTGCTGGGATAGAGCTTAGGCTAAAATCATACATGGTTATGCTTCAAAACTCCATCAGTCAGCCCTGCAAAGACCACAAAAAGTCACAGAAAGATTATAGACCACTTCCTATCAACAATCCTGAAAACAATACAGAAAAGTTATCCTATGCTTGGTTGTCTTTGTTGCACTGAAATCACATTTTCCTTAAGATATTTAAATCATGATGATGTCATATCTGAATTTTCTCAACCAACATTATGACTAAAACATTGACATACAGACTTTTTTTCTGAATATACATGGAGATAATCTCACCCAAAGGTCATAGCAGCAGGACTGCAGGCCAAATTTTACAACACACACTAGACATAGAAATCAAATGTGAAACCCCAGCCACGTACAGGCAGAATGGAAGCACGTGTCCATGAATACATGAGACTGAAGTGGGGCTCCATTGTTACTATTTACACATCAGGAAGCATGACAGAGGGAGAAAAGCATTCTTTGGTGATTACAAATGAGCATATATGACTCTTAGTGAAAAAATGCCTAAAAAAACCCCTCTGAAGCACTGATACCCCTCCCAGAAGCATTACTCAGGCTCTTGGGCAGTCAGCAGAAGTCTTGGGACTTTGGAGCACGACAGTCCCTCAGTCTCACTTTCATGTCACTTCTTTTCTTTGCAACCATCTTTGTACCCATCCAGATTAATGTGCATCACTTCCTGGAGCTCCTGATATTTTCTGAGACATTATCAAAACTAATAACCTCCTCTTGGTTAATTTTTATTTTGATAAAAGATAACTGGAAATCCCAGTAAATCACTCCTGAGATTTTAAAACGTAATTTGTGCTAATAGTGAGCCCTGTTAGACTGCTGCAGACTCCTAAAGAATCACTGCATAGCTAAGCCTAGACTAAATAAAACATTACCACTCACACATCAGGTAAGGTTACCTTCTCCAGCCATGAGCTGTGTGCAAGCTTGGGCGGAAGATAGAAAGATAACTGAAGTAGAAAAGAATAGTTATTCATGATCTTCACTTACACTGATATCCTGGGAGTTACTGAGCCATCATTAAATCACTCTGCAGCTGTAGTTATGATTCTCCTCCGACTATAACAGCTTTCATATTTAATGAGACTACTGGTTACCTTCATGGTGCAGCTGCAAAGCCTGGTACTAGGGGTAGGAGGGGGAATGCAGGAAAAATGCTTTCCCAACTTAAGGCTTTTTGAAGGAGATGAGGTCTCCCCAGCTCCCAGGCCAGCAGCTGATGCCAATTGAATTCTCTCTTCTTTCAAGCAGGAAAATTATCAGTTTTGTCAAGGATGATGTGACATTCCAGCCTAAGAATAACCATGGAACAAGTCAACTTTGAATCATGTTAGCTCTCCTTGCTGGAAGCTATGGCCCTTCACTCTAACCCTGAGTCCATAGTGCCCCAGATCTGCAACAGAATCAAAGAGGGGAGCAGGAAATTACCTCAAGTTATGCCAGGGGAGGTTTAGATTGGATATTAGGAAAAAATTTCTTCACTGAAGGGTCAGGCATTGGAAGAAGCTGTCCAGGGAAGTGGTGGAGTCACCACCCACGCAAGTGTTCAAAAGACAGGTAAATGTGTTCTTCGAGACACAGTGGACCGGTCACTGTTAGAGTAGTGGTTGGACTCAATGATCTTGGAAGTCTTTTCCAACCATAATGATTCTGTGATTTTATGTGGACACTTGACACAGAAATTGGCTTCACCCAATGTGTCCCCAGAAGAGGGCACAATCTTTACACTGAAGAAGAGGCAGCTGCTCTCTCAGCCTTCCTCCTCTATGTGACTGCAAAAACCAGGTGACTTAGTGCAGCTTGGTGAGCCTCAAAACTGCCTTTGGGAAGGGGAAATAAACTGCATGGGAAAACCTGCAGTGCATCACATAAAGGAGGGAGGGTAATACAAAAAAACCAAAACAAACGAGTTTTCTTCTGGAGATACCTCTCATGAATTCACCAGGTGAGCTCCAGAGAATTATAGCCTCATAATTTTGTGTCATCCTTATTTCCTACTATATGGACACATAACCTAAGGAACAAGATTCAAAAACAGCCATCAAATCATTGATATCATATGAAACAGTGGTATTTGTCAACAAAGCACTTCTTAATCATATGGTAAAGTGTTCAGTTGGGGTTGTTCCAGTTGGTTTGATACAGCATTCCTAGTCCAAACTGCAAATTTAATTACCAGATTAGAGATTTTTAATGTAATATATTATTTTCCAGGAGTTGGTCTTTGATGATTGTTATGGGCTCCTACCAACTCAGGAAATTCTACAATTCTAGGCGTTCTTGCTGGCCTGTTGCAACTAATAACATATCTTTCAAATAATATTTCAGTGGCACACATGCACATACATGCACATTATGAATATAAAACAATTAAAGTATGTCACAGTGTGTGTACATAGGTATGAACACACTTGTCAAGCTCTGAGGTACAGAACTTGCATGTCATTTCATCATTCTTTTATTTATATCAGATGATTGACCTAGAAACTAAGAAATGCATTCTAATGTCCACATTTCCCAAGGGACAAGCCCTTGACTGACACAAATCATTATATACTTGGTGATTTCAACAGAACCACATGATTTATAAAAACTGAGGTGTGGACACTGCACTTCACTAGCTACAGATCATTAGCTGCAGCTTCTCATCATATTATTTAAAACACAAAAATCCCACATATTAACTTTACTGTCATCATGGCTTGGGGGGGAAAAACCCTAACAAACCCAAACACCTGCAAATACAAACAAAAAGAGCCACCAAACAAAAAGTGCAAAAAGTGGAATATTTTGCAGATATTTTGCAATATTCTGTTCTGTTCTTCTGGAAAAATCTAATCCCCTTTAACAGCACTATTTCTAAAAATAACTGTCTTGATAAGCTGATAATCAAAGGAATCTGTCATTAATCTTACATAGCTGCTGCAAACACACAACAGCCTGGACTACTGGAATCAAAGAAAAATCTCTTTTCCAACTACAGTTTCCTGAAGAGTAATTTGACATAACTACCATTAAAACAACTTCTTTGCACTCAAGAAGTGGTCACACCAACAAAAGCACAGGTTTCTGTAAAAAAACACTCTAAATTTTGTGTGAGAGAAGATTCTGATCCTGCCCATTCTACTCAGATGCAAGGTCCTGACCCTGCAAGATGCACTATCCAATTAACTCTCTGAATAACAGAGAGCTCCATGGAATAGAACATGCTCTAACAAGCTGAGCCTAGACAAACCCAAGCAACAAACACAAGGCAGGAGTCTTGACCTACAAAAGTATCTGAATTTTAACAGCTAACCTCTGGCTGTGATGGATTCTCTTATATTAAACCTTTTGAAGCAAGCTGGGAACCTTTCTAAAAAACTGTCTAGGTCAGAAACAAGTTAGGACCTGCATAAAGCAGGAAACAATACTGACTATCATGATCCTTTGATGAAAAACCAACGAAACAAATGATCCAAACAATGTATTAAATTGATGCAAGTGTCAGGAACTGATTTCTGAGTGCACGATAGCAATGAACAAATTCCCTTACCTTGTTTCCATCCAAATACTCCAACTTTGGCACTTCTGCTATCTCTTGCTCCTCACTGCTTCCTTCATCAATGTCACTGTCATCATCCTGTGTGGAGTCTCTCTTCTGCTCCACAGAGGAAGGTTTGGTGCCCTTTCTGTCAGGTTCCATCTCTCCTGGGTTCCCAGCCATGCTGGGCTTCTTCTGCTCTGCCCCTTCTTCACTGGGGAATGTTTCCCCAGCCACACTACAAGAAGGACTGTCAATGCCACTGTCTCTGTTGGGAATTTTACCACTCCCATTCAGTTCTGCAGTTGAGTCTTTACTGCTAAGCTCTTCTTGGGACTCTTTGCTCAAAGTCACAGCAGTACAGTCTTCATGGCTTTTGCTATCACATATGCTCAGGTCTTTAACTTTCATTATGTCTGTGTTAGTTAGATCCATGCTGCATGGTATGTTGGGCTCAGTTTCATCCAATTCAGTTCTGTCATTTGCGGAAGAGTCACTGGAAGCCACTGTGTCACGGTCACACAAGCTCATCTGCTTGGATGAGTCCAGGCCAGGTTCCATTTTAAGAGCTAAATTTAGCTGGTTTCTTTGAAGAATGTGTACAGGTTGCCTGTGAATGAAAAGAAAGCACCACAGTCATATTAATACTCAGGTTTCACAAGTGCCCTGAAAGAGAGGGTGTGATTGCCATTTGATTCAAGCACCCCACTGACAATCCCAGAAGGCAAGAGTGTGCACATTTGCATTAATAATGATCATCCAACAACACCCAATGAAACAACATCACCCCAACATTCTACTGAAATGGCACCACCAGAATCATGGGCCTTTAGTGCTTTCCATGTCACCTTGAAGAACAGTCTGGTTTGAGGGTTTGGAGAAGAAATCGCCTCTGAAAAGAAGCAATTGGTTCTGGGCTCATTTAAACAGAAACTCTCATTCTTCACCAAAACCAAGCCCTTTTAGCAAGGTGTTTTCTCCCAGAGAGGATGTACTGAAGCATGAGAAGGCACTACTTTTCCTTTTTGGAAGACACCAGGTTCACCCAGGCTATAACACTCCAATGCACAGTATGATGCCTGTCTCCCTCTCCCTCTTTGTGGAAAAAAAATCCATCATTTAGCTCCATCAGGGACATTTGTTCTTCAGGAAAAGTTCTTGTGTGTTTGCAAAATGAGCTGGTTTTACAGCAAAATATACATATTTTATCCAATTAATGTCTTTAATTACAAAGTTTTAAAACAGCTGCTGTTCTACATGACATTGTTTCACAGTACCCTATATCCTTCCCTGCCTCCAAGAAGCAAGATCTGATGTTTATTGTATCTTGGACAGAATACTCAAGTAGTTCATTTCATAACAATCAAGTTCCTATGATGCAATTCCCACATCTAGCCAACTTACCAAAAGCAGACTGTGGGCTACTTGCCTTTGTTAGAATCTTACCAAATTCAGCAGGTCTTAAGCTCCTTAAGTGTGACTGCATGTTACAAACTAAAATTTGCAGCTTTTATTAAAAATATTCTTTGTCCTCAGTGAAACTTTGCACTTCCAGTAGAAAACATCCCAAGAGGACTTTCCAGGGGATGATTATAGTTAATGTTTTCTACTATTATATTCTAAGTTAAAAATGCAGAAAAGGGAGAGGAGAGCAGATCTGGCAAAGCCATATTTACCTAATACTTTCAAATTTCTCAATGAGCGTGTTGACTCCTGCTGATATTGGTATTTCTTCCTCTCCAGGTGCTAAGCTCCTTGATGACTTGGGATCAGCTGGCAGAGGCCGAGATGGTGCAGGAGGAATTCTTTCCTGCCCAGGTTTGAGATGGACAGGCTTAGGAGGTACTAATGAAAGAGAAGGAAAAAACAGGAGGATAAATCTCCGTCTTCTTTATCCTAAACTGGGAAAAAAATCCAGACCAAGAGGTATGCATTCTTTCCTCATTTTTTATGAACGGCACTGGTGCAGTCCTGAAGTATTGCTTACACCAAAGCAAGCTGCTAAAGAAAAATGACAGGCTTCTATTTTGTGCCTCTGCAGCTGGCTTAGCCGTGCTAACAAACTGAGCAGCTTGCAGCACTGCACTGCTTCCTCATTACCAAACAGGATGCAGAGCTTACGCTTCAGTTTGCAAGTTTGCTAACCATCTCAATCACACTAATGAGCTTCCCCTTCCATGACTTCTCAAAATTTCTGGTACCCCATTGAATGTCTTATATTGGGAAAAAAAAAAGGTAGAGGGATGAACCACATCCCAAAATAAATCTTTAAAACCCAACCCCAGCATGGATTTCAGTGCCTTGTGTTTGCTTGGTCCAAAATGCCACAGGCTGAACATAATGGCTTTTTTTCCTCTCATTCTCTCTCCCCCTTCTCTTCTGTGGTGTACTAGTCCTCACAAATTTCCTTCCTCTTTTGGTTCTACGTTGCATTGTGTATGGTATAAATAAAACAAGTATTGTAAGAACACTCATATTCCTCTTCAGGACTCACAAGGAGGCCAAGGTACAAAGTTTAATACAGTATTTTTTTAAAATGGCATTAAAATGTAATGTCATTCTAAAAAGATTTTTCAGATCTTCCATTAGTTGCAAAGTAAATTATTTAGCATAGACAGGCAGTAACTCATGGCAACAAGTTCCCATGCTGTCATGGTTTCATATAGGGAAAACAACTCCCATAGGAAGAACTCACATTGGAAGGCAGGAAAACTAGCTGTGGGATTGTTCCCAAAGCACACACTGCATGGAGTAGGACTGCCAAGTGTGCCCTCCAATCTAGACTATCCAATGAGTTGACACATTAAGTGAGGAAATTCTAACTACATGTTGTATTTTGAAAAAACATTTTTGAAAACAGTTTCTTTCAACCATTTCTGACTCTGATCATCCAGTTGAGACATGTGATCAGCATTGTGGGCTTGAGTTAACAACTGTTCTGAATGTAATTCCAGGGTTACTTTCTTTAGGAGGATAAACAGAGGCATATGCACCCAAAAAGTCAATTCCAATTGTCCCTTCCTTGCATAAGTCCCTTCATTCTGCATTTGTTCTAAGATCCACATCAGCCCAGATGTCTGCCCTGCTCCAGCGGATGGGGAGCTGCCATAGTAGTCCATAGCCAGACAGTGTCTGAGGTCAGTGATGAAGAGGTGTTAAAGCATTTTGGAGTTCTGAGTATAAGTCAGATTTTAAACTTCCTACATTACCGAGTTTATTTCAGCATGAAAGAATAAAATCAAAATTTTTAAGGATTTGAGCTTTAAGAGGACACTTCCTATAAGAGGACTGATTTGCCCAGTCTCCAAAACCATCTGAAATTCCTATTATAAAATAAAGATGTTAAAGTCCAATTCTGAAAATACTTCTACAAGCCCTATCTTATACAGGAATAACAGGGAAACAGGAAAAGAAAATCTTCTTGCATATAAATGGGATGGTGAAGATCTGTGTTTTGTTCACCAGGTTTTCAAGTGCACACCATGTGACCAGTGAGCGTCTGACCATGTTTCTCCATGTAAAAATAAAAAACAACCTAAAAACAAGTAACCACACAGCCATCTGGCCCATCTACCAAAGACAAGCTCTGCGCTCCTTACAGAGGGTGCATAGTGCAGCAGGCAGACATGTCAGAACCTACCCCACATACCCCATCAGGCCTTCCATACACCCAAGGTTTTATAATAATATCAAAGCATTTACACTGGGTCTCACTGCTGTCCATGTAAACATTTGATGTCTTTCCTGTTAGTGGATTCATCTGAATCACCTCAGACAACAAATTCTGCACTGGACCAAAAGGAAGCAGGAAAACACTTTTGTTAATTCTGAATTTTTACCTACTGAAGTAATGTTGAGAAATGAAGACTCCAACATGGAGGCAAAGCCACTAACTCCACCAAGGACTACTTAGCAAGCAAAATTTCAGCCACACCAGATGTTCAAGGCCACCTTGGTTCAAGGCCAAGTGCACCTGTGTCAGGGCAATCCCAGATGCAGGCTGGGTGGAGAATGGATCAAGATTAGCCCCAGGAAGAAGCACTTTGGGGTGTGGTTGTCAAGATGTTTCACATGACCTGACCACATGCACTGACAGCCCAGAACCTCGTCGTGTCCTGGACTGCATCCCCACCTGTAACATGAGAAGCAGGTAACGCAGATTCTCTGCCTCTGCTCCATTTTGGTGAGACTCCACTTGCAGCTCTGGGGCCCCCAAAACAAGAATGATGTTGATTGATTGCAACCAGAGGAGGCCACAGAGGCTGCAAGGGCTGCAGCCTCTCTGCTCTGGAGATGGGTTGAGAGAGCTGGCAGGGTGTTCAGCCTGGGGAAGAGAAGGCTCCAGGAAGAGCTTAGAGCCCCTTCCAGTGCCTAAAGGGTCTCCAAGAAAAGTGGAGAGGGACTTTGGACAAAGGCCTGGAGCACCAGGACAAGACAGAATGGCTTCCTGACTGACAGCAGGGTTAGATGTGATATTAGGAATTAATTCTTCCTAATTCCTAATTAATTAGGAATTAATTCTTCCCCATGAGGGTGGGGAGGCCCTGGCACAGGTTGCCCAGAGAAGCTGTGGCTTCTCTATCCCTGGAAGTGTCCAAGCCAGGTTGAACACGGCTTGGAACAACCTGGTCTAGTGGAATGCATCCCTGCCTATAGCAGGGGATGGAACACGATAAGCTCTGTTTCCCTTTCCACCCAAACTGTGATTCTTTGGCTCTAATTAAAACTAGAAGTTTGCTACATGGAAGATAACAACATTATAAAGCACTTTCAAGTGCCACCTGAAGGCTGAAGCCATATGCTGGAAAGATATCTCCTCATTCCTCCTTCTCCTGAAGGTTTTACACAGCGGCTTATGGCTTCGAATCAAGCTAACTAGGGCCCCTCCAATTTTCTGAAATACACACATAGAAAAAACAGTTTACATCCTCAGTGATTGGAAATCAGTGCACATGAATACAACTGCAAAGTATTTGCACCAGGTGAATTCATTCCAGTTCTCACTGAACAGACACTTTCGCTATTCCTTTTTGTTGCCAGCAATAACAACATTAATGGAACAATCACTAATTAAACTTGGGCTACCAAGACCTCTAGGTGAAAGCTCCGTAAAGACACAGACCTTGTGAGGTGTTTCAAGCATGAAGTAGTATATTAATTTAATGTTTAAGGTTTACTTCCAGAAGCAGAAAATACAATGCTTTCTTTGTTGTTGTTTAAGGCTGAATTGCTTTTGTATAGATATTTTAATTGGGATAGGGTGGTAGTGCAATGGCCTAGAGTGTACAACACAAAAATATCTTCTTTTTCATATGACAATGACCATCTATCACATGGACCCATATCTTCTAAACATTTTGGTTTATGAACTTAATATCTTCTTGAAGCTTAGCTTTCTTTGTTCCAAACACCTTTCAAGTTCCATGCTTTTTGCATCTCCAATTCCCTTGAGGCAAGCACCCATTACACACATAAGTGTAATTAATTCTACAAAGCACGGGGTGGTGAGAGTAGGACTCTTGGCAAGCTGGCATTACAAAGACAGACCGCATGTCATTTCACTGATGAAGAAACATGAAAACAATCTCTACTCTTTCAAGAAATTTCCTGCAATCTTTTTTGTAGAATTCAGAAGCCTGGGGAGACCAGAAGAACAGCTGGAACACTACTTCCTGGCTCCTCTTCCATCATATTTTGGGTGTGCTATTTATTTGACTATTAGCTGGCAGTTCTGTGGAAGTACCACAACCCACACGTGATTGGTTTAGCTTCTACTTCATATTTTCAAAATACATTTGCTCCATTTAGGCATTTCCTGTTGCCACATGTAGTTCTTACAATAAAAGGAAAACAGACCAGGTTTTGACAATAAGATATTATTACCTAAAATACTTCTAAAAGAATTTATCAAAAATATAAACAATGTTGTTAAATTCAACTTATGCTTCACAGCTGCATGAGGTATACCAACAGGACAAGAAATATAAAGTGACAAGTTAAGTAACTGGTTATTGCTGAATCAATTTCTTTTTGAAGGCTTCTCTAGGTGGTTATCTAACATTGGAAAATAAAGATAATAAAACCATACCAGCTATACATTAGAATGCAAAAGTAACTGTTTTGCTGTGACTCAAACTGAAGCAATAATTTTAAAATATTATACTTCCTGTGCAACAGAAACTTGTACAATTTCTAGAAGAACAAAGCCACCTACCTTGGGGTTTCTGTAGAGGATGCATTTTGGCCAGCACAGTTTTGGTTTTGGGCTTCCTTCCAGCCTGATGGAGACATTGTGCTGAGCTGATGTGCTGCAGTTCCCCACATGCTTCCAACACAGGACTGGAGTCAATGTGACACTTGATTTGAAAAGGAGAACAAGGGCAACCTGAGGGAGGGAGGGGAGGGAAGGAAGGAAAGGAGGGAGGGAAGGAGGGAAGGAGGGAAGGAGGGAAGGAAGGAAGGAAGGAAGGAAGGAAGGAAGGGAAAAAAAATTAGTATTTGTTCTGTTGATCCTGAAGAAAAATTGTGCTACTTCTGGAAGTATATCAAAGGAAGTGGCGGAAGGAAGTGGCGAGGAAGGAAGGAAGGAAGGAAGGAAGGAAGGAAGGAAGGAAGGAAGGAAGGAAGGAAGGAAGGAAGGAAGGAAGGAAGGAAGGAAGGAAGGAAGGAAGGAAGGGAAAAAAAAGTTAGTATTTGTTCTGTTGATCCTGAAGAAAAATTGTGCTACTTCTGGAAGTATATCACGCATTCAAGTTCCTAAAGAAGGGAAGGGGGAAAGGAGAGGGGTGAGCCATTCACTCACAAGTTATTACATTCAATATACCAGCATTAATAATCCTGTTAAACTGCCTGACTGATAAGACAGGCAGAATTTCCACAATCCTGTCTTTAATGAATTATTTACTTCTTTACCATAGGCACCCAAAATAAAAGAGCAAATATAAAATTAAATAACATTTCAAAATGATTTCTCCAAAAAGAAATACAAGTGTTGTAGCATATAATGTTCTGTTACTTGATAAAATACAACTGTATTAGGATGATTCAGAAATATGTTCCATGTGGTGGGAATGGTACAAGTGCCATTTCTTCAGATTTAATTACTCAAGTTATTTATTACTCCTCCTTATATAAAAGATCAACATGCCTGCAAAAGGTCCAGTGTAGAAGATGCCATTAAGATACAATCCAGGGGCAATAGAGAGAAAGAAGTGATTAATATGATTGTTGGGTGTTTTTACATTCTTGATTCAATTCTGTGAAGACTCGGAAAACAAACCATCATGGACCTCACAGCATTTGATTTGGAGTTTTTTTGGATTTGTGGCAAGGCTACATAAAACCCTTATGTCAGCTTTTCTAGTGTGTCATAAGAAGGCTGAAAAAAGAATTTTAAAAGGAATGTGGTGTAAAGTTGCTGCTTTTGAACATATAAATATATGGGGTTCTGGCAGCACTCAGAAATGGAAAACACATCATATTTAGAAATTTGACATAAATG
>NW_005054509.1:166633-170475 GCF_000277835.1 Geospiza fortis | reverse complement strand
AATGGACTAGCTGAATTTACCAGAATCTCACCAGAGTGGAGGGTGGCCTACATCACATAGAAAGGATACATCTAAAGGTGAAAAACCAGTCTTTGCCTTTCTGTGATGTCTTCAACAACATGGCTTTAGCTTCAAAAATGCAACCTACTTTCTCCCAGATTCCTATTAAGATCAAAAGCCTGAAATGAAAAGCACTCCCATTCACATCAACTAAATTTTCCTAGATTTATATTAATGGTATTAAATCAGGATGTGACCTTTCGAATAAAGCCGCTGGAGTCTGAGCCATGCAGACTGCAGATTTTGTTGTCAAAAATAGATTCAGATGGCACAAGTCTACTTACTGATCTCTGCCACCCAAATATACAATCCCTGTATTCCCCATGTATGGATGCCAGTTGCTGCTGGTTGAAGCTTCATTAGCATTTCTACCACAAATATCTTCTTTTCAGCACATTTGAGACCAGCTATTAAAACATCCTTCCAGCTAAAACCAGGAAATTATAAGTATTAAGTTCTACTCAAATATAATTTCATTTAACAGAAAAATGCAGTGAAAACAGAGAAGATTACTAGAGCAGGTTAATACATTACTGCAAACACATCATCACTGACAGAATTTACGCTGTTGGCTTGGCTCTGGGTACCAAAAGCTCCCTGTGACAGTAGCAGTGCTGCCATAGGCCAGATTTTAAGGGGAAGGACTAGAACTTCTTCCTTATGAACAGTAGCTCAACACAGCCAGAAATTAAAACAGGGAAAAGCCTGAAATCGAGAAAATTAAAAGGGCAGCAGGCAGAAAACAGAGCCAAATATTTCAGCAGGTATTCACTAGCATGTGACTGGAATGCAATCTAGCAATGTTGTATGTTCTTAAAAACTGCTTCAGTGATCCAATTCCTCAATGGACAAATTTCTGCACCTACCATAGCTCTATAAAATATGAGAAGATCCCTCTAACCTGTGCTCTTGTGTGATGACACAGGCACAGCACTGGTTTCAGATCTGGCAAAGCACTGAATTCCTGGTAGATGCCAGACATGCCCACAGTCCCCCACAGGCACTGAAGCAGGAGAGCCACAGCTTCTCCTGCCCTCAGGCACCACATCCCTAGGAGATCCCCAACTGGACATCCTAAGCTGAGCCCAGCTACCCCATGCTGACTTGGGATAAAGTACCAGTTACCCTAAGGATTCCCCATTCTTTTTCAACCACTGTCACATGTTGGTATAATTTTGTGAAATTTCAAAAGGAATTAAACCCCAGTTCCTGTTTCTTTCCTCCTGGGATTCATTGCTGTAAGCCATCTTACATTTATACTGAAAACAAAAGCTAGTGGTTCCTTCATTGGTTTCAAATGTGTGGCACCACCAGACACCCCTTTTGTCTAGGCTAAAACCTCCTTTGAGCTACTTACAGTACTGCAAAGTAGGTGTTTTGACCCTTATTTCATAAATTCACACATTAATTCTTCATCTTATGCTGTTTTATTAGCTCCAGCATTTTCCTCAAACCTACTTAAAGCTCATCTCTTCCTCCTGTCCACGGCCAAGCTGAGACTTCGGCAGGGGTGTAAGGCAGTGTTTGTGCTGGGACTGTACAGCTCTGCTATAGAACCCAGCTCAGTGACACTGACAACAATTAGCTTACATTTTTCAGGCATTCCAAAACATCAAATTCAGCAAAAAGAGTGATAGCTGAGTTACCACCATAAGCTTTCAGAAACAGATGCAATCAAACAAACATTATGCTCCAAAGCAAGCAAGAATCTGGCAGGGACTGCAATTCCCCACCAAAAGAGAGGCATATCACTTACTTGTGCTTGAGCAGAGACTCACACATTTTTTCTTACTTGCTTAAGCTGTAAGACAACTAAAAAGAAGGAAGAACAGCTCCTGCTGCAGCTTTCATTTCATGGGTTAAATGCCATGTTCACAGGAAGTGACCTCCCCCAGCTCACTTCCGACCACCACTGCGGTTGGTGAGTCAAAGCATATAAACGTGGCAAATGCCCATGGAGGAGCTGTGCTAAGCACAAGTCACAGGAGATTACTGCTGGGTTTGAGTTTCAAACCATCTGAAAGGCAATACAAAGGGTGTGGATGGTTTAGAAGCCTGAATCTTCTGAAATAGAGAAGAGAAAGCTAGATCATGGAATCATAGATTCTCAGAATGGTTTGGAGCAGAAGGCACCTTAAACAAAAACTATCTTGTTCCAATCCCTTTCCATTAGATTAGGTTGCTCAGAGTCCCATCCAGCCTGGTCTTGGATGCTTCTGGGGATGGAACAGCCAGAGCTTCTTGGGGCAACCTGTGCCAGGACTTCACCAACCTCACAAAGAAGAATCTCTTCCTAACATCCAACCTAAACCTAAGCTCTTTTAGTTTGAAGTCATTCGCCCTTGTTCTGTCACTACATATCCTTGTAAAAAGTCCATCTCGAGCTCTCTTGTAGGCCTCCTTCATATTTTTATAGAGTTTTTTGATTAAATATAGTTTGATGTTAATGCAAGAACAGTCAGTAACAGCAGTAACATGTCATGGAAACCAACAAAAACACAGTTCTCAGCATGCAAACTCTCAGTCTGCTTCACAGTCTGAGAAGGGAAATGAGAGACCACAAAAAGTGGCAATAATGAGGGACCACAAAAGTGACAATAAGTGCAATTCTACCAGCATGGGATGGAGCTTGCTAAAAGATGTATATCAAATGTCTTGAAAATGTTCAAAGATTCTTCTTCTCCTATCCTGCTCTCCCATCAGAATCTCCATGGGAAATGATAAAGGATGAAGCAAAATATAAAATTTTTGAATGAATGCTGCATTGCAGGGCAGACTCCATGTCTGAGGAGACACAGAGGGGCTGCTGCTTTGAGCTCTTACAAAAAACACAAACCTGACAAACCCTGACAAATTGCTCAGTCTGAGCAAGGCTGCCAGAAATTTGGTCTATTCAGTTCATCTCATGCCACCATAGAAACACAGACACAGAAAAAAAGTTTTTTTTGTGAAAGAAGCGCATTGCTGAAATTAACAAATTTGTGCATGTAAAGCACAAGAAGGACCAAAAGTTTCCCTAGACCTATAACACTAGTATTTGGGAATTTGGGATTTGGTGTATCTTTATCCTGTTCTGACTAATTTTAACTTACGTGAGGATGCTTTCTCTAACAGATATTTCATAGCTTCTCAAGTGTCACTACTGAACATCATTGTCATTGTATCTTCCATAAATCTGGACCAAAATACCCCACCTTTATTCTCATTAGATTTTCCTATGGTACATTCCTGCAAGCTAATCCAAATAAAGGCTGTGCTTTACCAGCACTACCACATACCTTACATCTCCCATCATCTGAATCACAGCAGGCCTATTCCTGAGGAGTTTTCAGCTCTGACTTCTGTTCTTCTTGAACAGGTTGTTACATACAAAGAGTAAAAACCTCTTTTACACACTCATTTCAGTGCAGTCTCTGTATCTGCCATTGCAATCTTGTTTTTATTGCTCTATCCAGAACTGCACATAACCCAGGTACCTGTGCAAAGCTTTTCCAACACTTCTCTGCCTCTGGGACATTTCACACTTGATCCTGCAGCAAAGGATTTCTCCACAACTGCTTTAAAGGAATCATTACAGAATTTTCATTACTCATTTAATCTGGTATACTTTCATTTGAAGAATTAGCTTTTCAATAGACGTACATCAGCCCTTTCCTCACAACAATAAAGCACACTCCTTGTCCCACTCAATGCTCCCTAGACAGGGTACTACAGTATAGTCCTCATTTTCTATCTATCTTGCATGTAAATAAAAAAACTTCACACTGCAGACCCATATTTCT
>NW_005054509.1:155569-166575 GCF_000277835.1 Geospiza fortis | reverse complement strand
GCTCTCTGGCCCCCCACCATTGCAGGGGCAGCTTGGGCACTAGGGCCTTTCCCTTAGATATGGGTTAGCTAGCAAACTGCTATTGAAAACTGGCTAAAACGTGATTCTTAAGTGTTTACTGTACATTTATATAATTACAATGGTCAGGAGAAGATTTCTGAGTGACATAAATGAGAAGCTTCCACACCTAATTCTTTATTGCAGCACTAGTTAACACAGATGTGTAAACCAAATTCCTGACAAAATCTTCATACTTATCCAATGACAAGGTAAAGAAAAGGCAAAATTACAAGCACATCTCAGAAATCCTGCTGCTATAAAGTCATTACATACAATTTTACACTGGGGCAAGGACAAAAAATCAAGCAGGCACTCTACTTTTAGGTGTTTTATGTTGCTCTGAGTGCAGCTGGCCACTACATCCCCCACAGACAGCACAAAGCAAGGATCCTTCCAAGGCCAGTCAAATATGCCCCATCATTTCTACCATAGTGGCAATGATACCATATCTTGAGACGTAATAGAGGATCAACTCAACTTGCCACTGAGTTGCCACAGAGAAAATTTAAACTCCTTTCCAGGACAAAAAATCAGAATCTGTCACTAACTGTATGGAAGGTCATCTTTCCCTGAAAGAAATTCATATTTCTTATTTTATTTTTATTTTGTAGCAGGCTGCCAAGCAATTCTGTCCAAAAAATGAGTGAAGGGGAAAACCACATCAGCTGAATGGGAAGAAGGGCCAGCTTCCAACCCCAGGGATTCCAAGGGGGCCTGAGGAGTGGAAGCAACAACCAGAAAAGCCATACTGAGAACAGAATAAATTTACTCAAAAGGAAAATGAGAAAGGAAAAGCACCACAGAATATATTCTCCTCCAAGACTAACAACAGGCACAATAAAGCCTCGAAACAAAAATATTTTTCTTTCCTGTATGAAACAGGATGTGGTACTGCAGTTAGCAGGAACTTACCTTCAGCTCCCGGGGTTATTGGTACAAAGTTAAAAAAAAAAGGCTTGTGTTTTTACTGACTGTGTTTTAATTTAGTCCTCTGTTAACATCCACACAGACTGAGGGCATGCAGTCTGCTGCTCAACCCCAGCCTCCCTTCAGTCACAGGAGTCAGCCCCAAATTACAGGGTTGTACTGAAACCTCTCTGTAAGAAGGCACCTGGCTCATCCAGCTGGCACTCCAGGGACAAGTCCAGCCTGAGGACCTCCTGCAGAGAAGGAGGGACTGTGGTGAAGCAGCTCCTCCTTGTGCATCACTGTTATCAAAGCTCTACATGGATGCAAGTACCAAGAGTGGAAAACTCCACATGTAATTATTTCTTTGCTAATAAACTTCTAAGTGATCATAATCTAAACTCTGCTGGAGAGTAGATGAGGACTAATGGATTTTGTGGGGGCTTGGGAGATTTTTTAAGTAGTCATATATGTTCATGCGGTTTAACACAAATATTGAAATTTCTAGATCTATGTCTGCAGTGCTGCCGAGTGTGATAATGAACTACACAGTAAATGTCCTGAACCAATGTCAATGTTGTGTGCTTCTCCGCAGTATCACAGGATCACAGAATGGTTAAGATTGGAAATTATTTCTAAGAGCACCAGGTTGAACCGTCAATCCCCCCCTCATCTGCATGTTGTCCACTAAACCATGTCCCCCAGGTGTCACCTCTACACATTTTTTTGAACATTTTTGAAGACTTCCACTTTTTGAGCACTCCACCACTGTCCAGGGAAGCCTGTGCTGGGCTTGACCTCCTTTTCAGTGATAAAAATTTCCCTAATATCCAACCTAAACCTCCCCTGGCACAACCTGAGGCTGTTTCATCTTGTCCTGTCACTTGCTACCTGGGAGAAGAGACCGACACCCACCGAAGTGGCAACTCTCAAGTTCTTCCATGCTATTCTGTGACAAAACTTGTACCAAAGTTATTCTTTCAGATTTTGTTTATATTTGTATCCCTTTGGAGAGTATCAGTTTGGCCTTAGGTTTTGCCTCTCAGTTGACTTGGACACAGATGCCCATCAGTAACTTTTGCATTAGCATTTCTGTCATACCTCAGAATTTGCCATATCTTTACAGATCTGGTCCCTGAAACTTTGGCATTATGATTTCAAACCTCCAGTGACATTCCCACACAGGTAACAGACAAGGCACACAGGAAACAGGTTTCCAATTTGAAAAGACATGTTTAATATCTCTGTCTAGGGCTGGAGACTATTCATTGGTAAGCAAATTCCTGCATTTAGCCATAGTCTTCTCAGTATTTACATTTAGCCTGCTCTTCATATTGACATACAGAGAATAGATGTTAGGGGGTACTGAACATCAAATCCCCATAAATGAAAGGCAGTTACAAACTTTTATGATCTAACAAAAT
This sequence comes from Geospiza fortis, assembly GCF_000277835.1. NCBI lineage: Eukaryota > Metazoa > Chordata > Aves > Passeriformes > Thraupidae > Geospiza > Geospiza fortis. Next base: position 164,185 of record NW_005054509.1, on the reverse strand, counting down.
ATAACAAAGAGGCTGTGAAAATCTCATTCTTCTGGAGGAAGCATTTAGCTGATTTTCCCCCTCAAATGAGGAAATGGTTTAATAAGGAAAAAATAATCACCACAGTTACTTTCTGTGACACAAGATCAAAGGTAGAAGAGAAAAACCCTTGAGACTCTTCCATCTAGTAAGAAAAGCAGGTTAGATGACATAAAAAGACTGAGGCATAAAGAGTGACAAAGAAAAGGAGAAGGAGCCTGGGGTAGGTGTCAGCTAGCCTGACATTGAAGGAGACAAAAGCCCTGCCAGAACGCTGCATACATCAGGAGATTCAGCCATCACATGGGACTGTCAAACACTGTTCCTCTACTAGAGAAAATGGAGGCAAGAAGGGATGAGCAGCCAGACTCATTTCTTTGGTGCATATAAGTCTTGTCTTACTTTTGTGTGATGAAATGCAAAGCAACTTGTTTAACTTCAGCAGTAGATTTCAAGACTTAATTCCTGCATTGGCCAAGGTGCAGATGCCAAGGTCCAGATATCAAAGTCCATCTAATTTAGAAGGGAAAAGGGGAATTGGTTTTCATTCATACATTTCATTATAACTAACATGAAACCCAGAATTCATTAATTCGTGAGACTATGTTTTGCTTTGATTTTTTTCTTTTGCAAAAGGATTCATTGAAGATAGAAGATAATGGGCCTTCCTCTAATTTTTTCCTGAGTTCAGGATTGAATATTGGGCAGATAACATGCACAGAGTAAAAAATAAAGTAAGCACTTGAAACAGGCTAGAACCCTCTCAAAGGAAATTCTAGTTATAGTGAAGTATTTCTGACCATAATTTTACCCTCATTGTTCTTATTCTAGCCAGGTGAGCACAAGCAAGGGCATTTCTCTGACTTACAGGACAAGTCCCACACACCACCACTGTGGGGTCTTTCAGCACAGCAGCAGCATTTCAACATATCTTTTCCTCCTCCTGCCTCTTCCCCATTCAAACTCACTTTGCATCTCATGTTTCTGGTAATTAACTTGGTTTGGCTCTGGTCTCCAGATTTAGTCTGGCTGCTTCCTCCATGACACAGGGATGCTTACCCACGGACAATTCCTGGTCCCCCAGAAGGGAATACGCCATACCAAACTGATCTCTCTACAGTGTCCCCAGAGATCAGCCAAAGGCAGCTGAGCATGAGGTGCAGCGTGTAGCTGCAACTCTAAATGCATTTTCACCATGGATTTTCAAAGATGAAGCTATCATTTTGCCTGACAGCCTCAGAGTCCTCACTGATGTCAGATGTCTATACCACCTCTAAGATGCCCACATTGGATGAGCCTCCTCTAAGATGCACATACCAGATCCTGATGAAGGGATGCAGGCAGAATCTTTATTCAGCATTCCTGAGGCTTTCCTCTTAGATGAGCACAGTTTATTTTTTTCTTTTTCCCCTGACAAGTAAAAGGTTTTTCATTATGATGAAAGAGTCTCAATTAATAATTACACTGATTTTGCAAATCAATGAACTATTTCAGCCTAATAATATACCTGCAACTTCCCATCTGTACTACTTTAACACAGGAATTGCAACACCAAAGCGATCCATTACTGTGAAAACCTAAAGAGATTTATTCTACAAACAAATTACTGCAGCCAAAACCATCTCAGATTGTTCCTTTCAGGTTACCTGCAGCTGTGTGATTTACTGTCTTTGGGATTCTCTCCCAAGAACAAAGAGAAAGATGGCAGATCTCCAATTCCCAGAGTTGCAGGAAGAGTTTCTCTGTTCTCTGAACAGAGAAAAGCATTACACTGCCCACCTTCCAGTGATTTAAAAGACAAAATGATGAGAAACAGCCCAGTCAAGTCCTATGAGCAAATTCCAGCCTTCATTCAAAACCATGTAAAAAAATGCTTTGTGTGCTTCGTTTCTCCTCTTACTGAAAGCTTACTAAATTATTCCTAATGACAAAAGCAGCATGCAAGGATCTCTCTCTGTTCAGCAGATGTGCCTGTGCATCTTCTTAATGCTACACATTGCACTGTGTAAGATCTTATTTAACCAGCAAGATGAGTAAAAATTACCCTCCACTTAAGATTTAATGACCATATAATTCATCTCCAACAGTATCCCAACCAACTCACTTTCTCTTTATAATCCTGAATGGTTTCATTACTTTAGTAAACCAATAATTAGCCTTTGCTGATTTAGAAGTCTATTTAGGTACTAAACCAAAGCAGGTAAGTGAAAAGTAGCTCAAAACTGAGCTCAGGTTCTTTGCTACAGAAGTAAGCTTTGCAGGGCAGGACTAGCTTTTCTGTGTCATCACAAAGTGCTGTCACTCCACACTGCAGAACTTAAGAAAATACAACTTCATTACTGATATGTACAAGGAGTATTTTTACACTATTTTGACAGCAGAGCTGCATGTTTCAAAATCCAGAACAATTTCAAAATAATCACTAGAAGAAGACATATTTCAGCTCTCAGTGTGGCTCAGTAACACCCTATCTGAAGTTGATAGCTTTGATAGAAAATGGCCAAGCCACAGATTCTTTGAGTTTGGAAGGAACTTGTGGAGATCACCCAGTCCATCCCCTCTGCTCAAAGCAGGGCCACAGAGTAGGCTGCTCAGGACCTGGTTTGACTAGGTCAAACACACATATTACAATGTGACATGTATAATAATATTTTTGTCCCATTTAAAACAAATGTAACAAAATAACAACATAACTTACCAATAAATAACATTCTCAAATAATAAGTCCTTTATTGAGAAAAGGAGACAGAACAAAACATTTCTGACTGATAATCTGAACAGGGCAGCAATGAGAAGCAAACAGGTCGCTGTGGTGCCTCTGCTGCAGATTGGGTGATTGAGTGCTATGTGGGCTCACAAAAGCACAGTCACAGTTTGGAAGAGCCTTTAAGAGCCTAGACAGCACTGAGAGGCTAACAGCAAAAGCATCCCTAGTCCTGTGCCTCTTTCTCATATCTATACTTCCAATAAAGCAATCCCACACAAAGACTGCAAATCCAGCACAAGAAAAGCCCTGGAGGGATCTAGCCACTGTGAGTCTCTACTTTTTGGAGACTTGGAGCAGCCTATGATGTTGACCAAAGGTCCACACTACACTGCACTGGTTTCTTAGCTGACTAGAGAACACCCTCTTCACCCTTCTCTGCAGCCTCAGGCTCTGCACCCTGCTCCTCCAGAGACCCACACACCCAGGTTATCCCAGAGCCACTCCTGAGGTCAAACTCCACATCTCTTCCAGCTCTGAGGGGACACACAACCATATTCTGTACATTGCAGATGGAGGAACCAAGAGCAAAGAGCACTCTTTCACTTGCATGACCATCTCCTTATCTTAGATGAATGCTTCCTCACTCTGTGATCCACAGTCTCTAAGATCCAAAGCGAGAGCAAGAAAAAGAACCTGGGAAATGTTAAAGGTGTCCATGGGAACAACACACAGATAAATAAAGTGGAAGAGACCGAAAACCACTGAACCAGATCCAGTATTTTGGATCCCAGTCACAGGATAGGATAAAGTATCTTTTATTTCAGCCTGACAAGCTGCAAAGAAAGTAACACCAGATCAAAGGCCTGTAATATAGAGTACAGAGAAAAACTGGGGTAAAAGGAATTAGTATCAGTTTTCCCAACAAAACTTCAGTTAATTAATTATATCTATAGCAGCTATTCCATCTCTCCAGTTATCTGCAATTGCAGTTTCATCCAATCCATTGCCACTACAACGTGAAAACCAAGGACATTTTTAAAGACCCAAGTTATCATCTGGGACATCACTTATATATCACAAAAAATAAAATCCAAGTGAATGACTGCTAAATTTTCATTCTAAAGAAAAAACAACACACTTAATCTCAAAATCGAATTACAACTCTGCCAGAAATTATTTTAAAATAATTTTTTAAAATAAATAATTTTTTTAAAGCTGGACAGGAACAGGCAACAATTTCAGAATCAGATCATTAAGCCAAAATATGCATTCAAATTATTATTGTGAAAATAGTACACATTCTGTCTTGCTTAGGTGATAGCTTTCAATTCTGAAGTTAACTTAGAGTGTGGTCTATCATTACATAAAATGAAACAGGCAACTAGCATTTTCCAATATGTATGTATAGCTAACATGGATAATTATAAACTATGTCATGTGCACAGGATAGCTGAATGTTTGTGTTTAAAATTATATTGCATAAAACAGCACATACTGCATGGCAGTCACTGTTTCAATAATTGCTGGTTTCTCTATAATTTCTACACTGTTAGTCCATATTATTCTTTCATTATTGGAGAAATCTCCATGCATACAATGTATGTTTGTTGGCAAAGCTGCATTATTAAGAAAGGATGACTGGAGGGATTTAAAAAGAAAAGCCATTACAGAAATTTAGATGCTATTAAGAAAAATGCAAAGAATTTTCACTGTACAAGAAAAACAGTAAAAGAAAATCATTACAAGATTATTTCAGATAATAAATGACTCTTGTAATGAATTTACAATCTTGAGCTCATATAATAATTGACAGTGAAAGTGTCATTTAGTAATAACATCATAATCCTATCAGTTGCTTAGAATGGGTTATGGATAAATTATTTTTGTTTGGTTGGAGTTTTTTCAGATCTATTATGGCATATTGGCCCCAGAGAGCTTTAACTGCTGCCAACTTCACAAGGAGAGGAACAAGACACCTTTCAGAGCAATATCTTTACATGTAAAGTGAGGATCTGAGTTGGCACCCATCCATAAAGAACAAAACAGTAACATTAATACAACTCCAAATTGCCTAGGACACTTCCTGCTTCCTTTTGCAGCACGCTGGTGTCAGCAAACACCACTGAGCCCTCCATAGCCCTTCCAAAAAAGAAAAACAAAAACCACCAAACACGAATGCATACACGAATTGCAATAAGGTCTGATTATGCCCTGGCCACCCTGCTCCACTTTGGGAATGACTGACACACACCAACTCATTGACTGTCATTGATCATGATACTGTGTGGCACAGTCCTTAGCCACACTCCCCTGTGGCAGTTGGGTCAGCTTCTGCATATGATGGGCAGATCCCTTAAAACACTTTGATGATTGTCACCACACAAAGTTACTGCTCAAAAGACATCTTAAGCCACGTTATCCTAGCTCACAAATAAACTGAGGCTAATTCAGAGATGCTTAGAGCTCAGATGTTATCCCTCCACATTCAAATCTGGCATTCATAAATGTATGCAAAGTCTGCACCAGCCATGTCTCCCCACCTGCACTGCTCAGGAAGGACAGCTCTCCTCAGAGAAGCCAAACAGGATTGCTGCGGCTCTGACAATTTCTAAGTTAGGCCAAGTGCACATCCTGTCGTGCACAGACCAGCACACAGCCCTGTTGTTCCCCCACCCTCACTCCATACCACACCACTGCGCTGTGGGGCCATTCCTCTTCTGTGTTCCTACCTCACCTCTCAGTTCCCTGCAAACACTCCATAGAGACACACTCAGAGGGACCAGCCCTGAGCTCCAGTGTCCACTGGCTAAAGCTGTGTTCTCAGAATGGAACACTTTGATCAGTTTCTGCGATGTACTGTGGCAAAGGAAAAATCAGACTGTCAAACAAAATAATTGCTTCAAGATGGTTTTTAACTGAAAAGCCCATTTCCACTAATGGTCAGGAAGAATCAGGTATTTTTCTTCCTGCAGAGTTACAGAATCACAGAATGGTTTAGGTTGGGAGGGGACCTTGAACGATACCTTGTTCCAACATCTGCCATGGGTAAGGACATCTTCCGCTAGACTAGGTTGGTCAGAGCCCCATCCAATCTGGCCTTGTGAAAAAACAAACAAAATAAAACTAGAAACAAGTTGAAAATCCTAGGTAATCTCTCCAATCTTCTGGTCACAGATCCAAGAGTGTGTCTTCTTTCTCACCATAGTGCACCTTCTCTTCCTACCCAGATACTTGAATGCAAATCCTACAGCACTCCCAACCCAATATCTACAAAGAACATTCTTGGACCAAACACATCCCTCTTCCTCTCAGAGCAGCCAGTTTGGAATTCTTAGATGCACAAAAAGGCAACATCCCCTGCTACAGATATATTTTGAGAAGGACATAGAGCACAAGATGCACTCTACTGAGGACTACTACATTCATCTTCTACTAATCTTCTACAAGGAGATACATTTGATAATAGGAACGTGTGACTGGCTTAGCATAACAAACATTAAGTGCATCAACCTCCAGTTCTTTTTGCACCTAATAAAAGTGGCTACCCAATACATGTTGTAGCAATCTTACAATTCTGTACTTGTCATTTAAAAACATTAAATAACATTAGAATGCCAGAGTGCATAGCATACACAAAGCACAGGCAGTTTTCAGAATAAGTGACCCAACCAAGGATGTTGTCCAAATATTTCAGTTTAGTGACCTCATCTGATGATGGAATTACAACAACTACATTACAGTTCCATGAAAGAATTCATTCTAGCTATGAAAACTATACGAATTTCTTAATATCAAGTAAAATTCAATTTATCACACATTCTAAACTATATTATACACTAGTGTTCCTCCTTCTTCTGTACAGTAAGATATGCTTTATTTCAAAACATTTTCAGAATTAAAAATATAATAGCTATATAAAAGCCATAACAATATATTGGCTTCTTTGACTAAAGAACCTAAATTGTAATAACATTTAACAGCATAAAGTTCCAATCCACTCAGCAATCTACTGGAAATACACATGATAATGTTAAAACTACTGGGTTTTGACATTTGAAAAAAAAAATTTAAACAAACAAAATTTGTTTGTTTAATCACCTGAAAGTGGCAAAGGCTTCAAGCAGTTTTGGTGTTCAAAGAGGATGCAAACAAGCCTTTTAAAAGTCACCAGCATCTGGGCATCAGGGACAGCAGGCAGGAGTTGCCTCTCTCCCCAGGGACATACCCACAGTGTAAGCTCATCATTACCATTCTTATGCAGATCACACCATGGATGTTCAATGACATTTTACAGACGGATAAGACTAAAAAGCCCTGCCCTTAGGAACCAAAGCCTTGGAGGACAGGGCAAAGCCTGTATACCACACTTTTCAAACTGGAACTATCCATGTCACTGAGAAGTGATTTATGGGTCAGAGCCCTGCAAAAAGTCAGTAAGGCATTGAATTTTGCAACCATTTCCTCAGAAAAGACTACAAATTAATTACCTGAAGATTAAAGGTAATCTTCAAAATGTCTGCGATTACTAGGAAGTCAGCTCTGACTAGTGCTGCAGGACATGATGAAAGACAAAAGTAATGGTTCTAGAAAGCTCATTTAGAGACTTATTGAACATCTCACATCTTGCAAAGCAACAGCAGTGCAACTAAGAACATAAACACAACAGAAACTACAATTACAAAGTCAAAGTCTGGTGCTACTACTCGACAGAAGATATTCCCCAGTCCATTACCAACATAAACCCCCCTGGCTGTCAATAATGTTCTGTATTTCTCCAGTCTCAGTCCTCCATGACCTAAATATTCACTGATTAATACTTCTGTGTATTTAACTCTTTGAGGGCCCAGTCCTGAAGCCCTTCATATTTTTCCATCCAGGCTGGTCAGAAGAAACACAAGAGCACTGGGCAGCTCCTTTGGAAGGGAAACTCAACACCTGGTAAGACCAGCACACTAGCACCACTAGCATTCCATGTTTTGTATCTATTGTCATTCTGCTTCTCATAGCAGTATTTTCCATTTTAACAAACCAGACCAAACACCCAATTGCAGAAAGAAATGGTAAATCCAGGGCTAAAGGACAGAATTTTACACAGGTGCAAGATACATGTGGTAGGACTAATGGTGCGGTTTAATACTACCCTTAGCGTCCGCCTACTGAAAGAGTCTTGCTGCCCTGCTCCCTCAACCACAGGCATTACATTATTCTTACTTGGAAGGTTTTGACCCAGCTCAGAACTGATTGAACTGATCCCATGCACAGGGCAGTGGTGTGAAAGCTGCACTCAGGATGGAAGCCAGTAAGACCACAGGCAGCAGAAATAGGAATTGGGCTTGGAGGCATCTTCTACAGTGGTACTGCAAGCAGAGCTGCTGTTGTAACAGGTCCTACACTCTGCAGAACCCTGGGAATGACATGGCCAGCAAACAGAAACACTTCATCTCAGTTATTATTAGCTAATGGCATGGAAAAAAAAATATATCAAAACCTCTTGTTCTGCAACAAAATACTTTTTCACTGGGAATCAGAAGTATTCGAAAACTGATACCATTTATTCCTCTTAAAAGCAAAGTCACCTTTATAAGGAAAATAACTCTAGTTTGATCTTTCCACCTTCTCAGACCATGGCATTTTTACCACTCATTCACTAAATATAACCCAAGTTAAAGCAGTTTGTCTTTTATAACCAAAGAGGTCAACACCTTGAGCTTTTTCAGTGAAGTGTGCTTTCCAGACATCTATTATTTTCGAGGTAAGGGTTTTTCACTGCCCTATGATATTTATAGGGGAAATTAAACTTCAACTGATCCCATGTTTAAGTGAAAAGGCTCAGTTTTGGTTTCCTGTTGGAACTTGCATATGCAGAAACTTCTTTTGGGGGGTGGGGGAAA
>NW_005054509.1:153187-155478 GCF_000277835.1 Geospiza fortis | reverse complement strand
AAAGAGTGGGGGAGCAAGGCAAAGAAAAATAGCTCTAAAATAAACAAGATTCAGTTTTAACATTGAATTGTGAATTTATACACTATGATGAAGTCTTCCCTTTTTTTGAAGGGGTGGTAAGTGGGACCCAGTAAGTGGGAAAGAATTTTTAAACTTTGGATGTAGTTCTTCATGGCGGTCCATACATCTCTCCATGTACCAGGAAGGGACAAGAAAGCAGGATTAAAGTGCAAGTTAGTGCCAGTCTCTGACACACAGCAAAATCAGGTTGTTTCTAATAAAATATGGCAAATTAATTTAATCCTATTTTGTAGGACTGAAACCAAGACTTTTCTTTCCCCACTTAGAAATGAAAAAAATTAATAAGAAAAAATAAATACAGATGTCTTGATTTCAGGTGACTGTCATTGAGCTCTTACAGCACTACTGCTGAGAGCAGGTGGAGTAAAAAGCATCATTTTCATCACCAGAATCCTAAAGTACCAAGAATGCTGTAATGGCATCACCAGTGTCACTCTGCCCTCTCCCCACTGGATTTTCATATGTTAGAGCTATTTCTTTTGGTGTTGATTTCCTTACAGCATCAAGCTTGACTCTAACTCTAGAAGTAAGAAGAGGTTTATTTTGTTGTTTGCGGTTGGGGATTTTTGGCAGGGAAAGGAAGGGTGGGTTTATGTTTGTTTTGTTTATTAGCTACTCCTAAATTTGGGACTTTCAAGTTTTTGCCTCTAATATTATGTATCCTAACTGTAAGAATCTTGAAAGCAAGGTATGTAACCACAGAAGCCTATATAACAAACTCCACCAGTCTCTTGCTCTTACTTGTTTTTTCTCATAACAGATTTATCTCATTATTTGAGCCTCTGGCTCAAAAGAAATCTTTTCTCAGAAATGTGACATGAATTTCTGAAGAACTAAATTTTTGTCACATTTTCTATATTCAAAATTATAACATCAGGTAACTTCAAGAAAAAGGGAAAATAGGCTACATCACACAGACATACAGCTCTTCAAAGGAGATAATCCTACCCAGATGTAGAAAATTTCTTTTAAGCATTACTTGAAAATTTTGCTACAGCTTAAGACAAAACTCAACATTTTTCCAAATTAAAAAAGTAATTTTATTATTCATTTGGCATCAAATAAAACATTAGATTAATGGGTGACAAGAGGAAAATGTGTGGTTCTTCACATTCTCATGTTGAGATGTAGTGTAATAATACAAAGTGAAAGTCACTGTCATGTTGTACTTACTTTTCAATTGCCCCAATACTGAAACATACTCACAGCTCTGCCACAAAGGCAAGTAAATCCATACGTTCTCAGAAAATGTCACAGACCTACTTTCCCTCCAAGTTTAGATAGGCACAAGTGACAACTGCAATGATTTTTACTTTCATTTATCCAAATTACCATGGTTTTTTTCCATCAAGTATGATGATAACTGAGAAGCATGTAATTACCCTCCTCTGCTGACACTGAAATGCCACCTCCACAGAACATCTAGTACATTACTCCACCAAATTCACTATCAATTACATAGGTTGCTGCTACACCTCTCCCAGGAGGGAGCAGAAAACAGCACCAGGGAGATATCTATAGGTAAGATGCCTCCTCCCCAAAGTAAATACTCTTCTAGAAGACTCCTAAACTGGATCACCCTAAAATATTAACCACAAAACAAGCACATCTAATTCCACACACGTGCCCATAGCTGTGGCAGTGGAGACCAGAAATCAAACTCCACAACTCCCCATCAAAGCCTTTTACTGTGCTGCCACTACTGCCTTCCCTGCACACCCTCTCTAACATGGGGAGTCTTTCATCCCCTTCTGAACAGTCCCAGGGCTTCAGGAGAGCTCAGAATGCCCAGTATGGTCCAACTTCTCACAGTTGTGTTCACCACTCCGAAATCTGTAAGTGGTGATGGAGAAAGGAACTGAACACAAACCTTACTCCCCTCAGGCAGCATTATTTCACTATGTCCCAACAACTGCAGAGGAACAGCCAGCAACATATCTCGCAAAACCCTCTTCCTCCCTGAGAGGTACACTCAGCATCCCTTAGCAAGGAAGGGTAGAAGAACTGTTTGTTTCTTGACCATGATCAGTCTTTTTTATTGTTGTCCCCGAGCTTGCCCCTAACTCCAGACACTCCTGTACAAAGATTCTCTTACACCTTAGCTTGCACATAACTTTCAGGAATCTCCAGGCTCTAGGTCCTACATGGGAACACGACACAGGAATCCTCAGGACCATGGAAAAGCTCAGCAGAAGTTTTCAGATCTGCAA
>NW_005054509.1:125732-153129 GCF_000277835.1 Geospiza fortis | reverse complement strand
TTAGATCCTACCTTAATTATACCACAATCTGAATAATACATTGGACTGAGCTTAATCCAAAAAAGCCCTGCATACATAATTTATTTTAGGAGCTGGATATCATTAAAAGTCCTGTACCAACAGGAGCTGTAAGATACTCCCTCAAACAGCTTAGGGAATGCCCAAATAACAAATATTAAAAAAACAAACAAACAAAAAAAAAAAAGCCAGCAAAAGCATGGAGAGAAGTCTGATCCAGGTCCCCATGTTGTCATGGTGACTTCCCAGTCATTTATGTACTCCAGACACATTGAGAAAAAAGCTGTATTTTCACCCCTCCCTGCCAAATAATGTAAGAAAGGGAAAAAAACCCTGCTAGCTTGTCGCAAGCCAACTAAATGGCAACCAAATCCTTTGATCAGGCAGCACCCATGAAATATTTTAACCAATACTTTTCCTGCACTGTCAATCAGATACTCAGACAACATGGAAACAGACATCAGCAGAAAATTCTAATTAATAATCCATCCAATCTCTTTATCATACAAAACTCTGAACACACTTGAACCAGACAGGTTTCTACTTTCAGATTATTAAAAAAATAATTGCTTACAATATAATTCAATTCATCTCCCATTTGCAGACACTGTTTGCAAGCAATTGGTTTTCTTTTACCAAGTACTATGTGTTCCACATGCCGCTGTTATCATACAGAGCAATCAAATAGTCTTAGCCCGTTCAAAAAGCATAAAATCCTCTCAACGTTTACATGCAAATATTGCATAAATATGGATTTAAAAAAGCAAAAAATCAATACAGCTCATTATGGAGCTGTACAGAAAGAGCAAATGTTTTACTACCAGTACTAAATTGCTCACACTCAGCAAGCACTGCCCAACACTGCCAAACCCCCCACTTCTACACCAGGAAAAGGCTAATGCATAACACAGTCGAGGAGAAGGCATCTAGTAAGACACCATTTTCTACATCATACCTGAAAAAGCATTACAGACTCCACAAGAAAGTGCTATTTGAACAGATCACAGCATGCACACTTACCAGCAGCTCGCCAGCCCAGCCTGGCCAGCCATCTGCCCTTGCCTGCCAGCTCCCAGTGTTCAGGAAATCACTGCATTTGCTTCACAGACCATTCTGATGACCTTCACCCTCCCCATTAATCAATTAATGAAGCAAGACTGTTTTTTCCTTACTAAGCAATGTACGGACACTAAGCCACTTGAAGGTTGCCTGTTCCTTCCTGCTGCAGGGCCTCCCAAATAAAAATTGCCCAGCCAAATTCAGGCTTTTTCTTTTTTTTTATATTCATTCAAAGCTGTAGGAATACACTCAGCCCTTGACAATGCCAGCTTGCATGATGAAAGAGCAAAAGTAGTTTTGAGGCTGCAGAATGCCTTCTGTGGGTTACCATGGAAATAAATGTGGGAAGGGGAGGGGGCTTCGCTGATGGCAATTGCTGCTACTCGGTGGAGATGTTCTAAAGCCAGACTGTGTGGGAGTGTAGTCCAGGAGAAGAAAATGTGTTTTACTATTACTACTATAATTTTATCTGCACTTCCTTTCATTTGCACCAAATTTCACATAGTTGAAAAGCATGAAACTTCCCTGAGATGCTGAGGGGATGCTAGTTGAAACAAGTGCGGTGTAAGATCCCTCCAATGAGGAGCTGAAGAAACTTTATTTACATATCGGAATTTACACAGATAGGAATTAATGCTCAATTGCAATTAAAACTTGATTGACAAAGATGAACGTGTTGCAGAGCTGAGGATGTAGCAAGGAGGACTAGTTTCACAAAGGCTTGATAAGAAGCATCACCTTATCATTAAAACACAAGGTAACCTTTCCCTTACAAAAAATTCTCACATATGGTATGAAACAGATCACCTCAAGGATCTTGTCCCTTGTGAAACTGAGAAAAATTCATCAACAAAAGCAGGGTGGACACTGTGGCACACTGCTCCACAGTGCTCCTCCATGAGATCCTGACTCACACCATCCCACCCTTCCCCTCCTTGCGTCTTTTCAGGGTCCCCATGGAAAGTCAACCAAAATAATCCATGGGAGGGGGAAGCCTGGCACCAAAATCCCAGTTTCATCAAACTGAATATATTTTATACAGATTTAATTAGTATTTTTTAGGATCTTATTAGTAGTATTTCTTAGATATTAAGAAAAATTCTTTCATTGAAACAGAATGGCTAAACATTAGAACAGGCAAACCAGAACAGTGGTGGAGTCATTGTCCCTGGAAGTGTTCAATAAACAAGGAAACATGATGTTTGGTGACATAGTTTAGGGAGCATCATAGGATTCAGTCAAATGTTGGACTTTATGATCTTGGAGGTCTTTTCCAACCTCAGAAAGAGGTAAGAGCTGCTCACTACAGTGACATTAACACATTGCTCCAACCAAAGTGCAATACTCACTGTCCAATATTTGCCACAAAACAAAGCAACTTTCACAGTCATCAGTTTACCACTGATTATTACCAATGTAATTTAATTTTGCACATCAAAAAATTCTCCAAGCACTGTCTCTGAACACACAGAACTGTTTTTTTAACAGTAGTTAATTAATAGAAAGCTCCACCTTGGCACACTAGCCAGACCTCCTCCCTCCTCAGCCTCTCTGCAGAGGATACCAAGAAGCCTGCACCAACACAAAGACCACTTTGATTTGCAAGAACAGCAGCTAAAGGCAATCCACTTCAAAATCCACCATTTATTTACTTATCAATTCCAATGGGCTTGTTTAGAAACTTAAGCCAAAAAGAGAGGAGGTAAGCAAGTTGTGGGCCATATAAAAGGACAGAGTAAAGCCAGGGTGGAGACACTGTGAGAGCAATTACAAGCCAGCTGGGCACAAGGCTGGAAAAAACCTGTCAGTCTTTGGAGTTTCCTCTGAAAACCCCAGTGCTGGCTGCTCCACAGCTGCTCCAGCCAGCCCCTACGCAGCTGCCTGCTCCCTGGAGCTCCCTCATCTCTCCAGTCCCATGTCAGAGAAAAGGAGACACCACTGAGGCCCCAAGAGAAGTGGCTTATATCTTCTACCCAAGTGGGACCAGGGGAGAACTGGTTTGAGAAGTAACCTAGGCTAGGTCCCTTTCTGACTCCTCTCTCACTTGCAGCAATTTCTGCCCCAATCTGAATTGAGAGAAAGAAAAAAAATATGAAAACATGTTTTTTGCAACATGTCACAGCAGTAAGATGAACTAGTACATTACATTTACACATATAAAATCCCTAGAACACACACTGCCGGGACCTGAGGAAGGCAGGAGCAAACAGTCCAACCCATCATTTCCACCTGTGTTCCTCCTCAGCCAAATATGAGTTCAACATTTCTTTACAAGACCACAAATCAAAAACCCTAATACAAATAAAACACAAATCTGATTTTATGGTATCACAATAAAAATCAGTTTTGCTGATCACACCTGACCCAGATCACAGTACAACTCTCCATGCTTTCCCAAGTTCCTCCAGGTGGCCTCGCCATCATGTCTTTATTACTGCCAACAGCAAAATTTCACTCACAGCAAAATCCCACTTCATACGCAAAGTCGAGGAAGAGCAGAATTAAATCTGCCAATGCAAACACAGCAAAGCGCTATAAAACGCTAGCTACTACACACAAGCAATGGAGAAAGGCTGAAAGGGCTTAAAAATCCAAACAGCCGGAAACCAGAGCAACCCAAAAGCACAGAGCAGCTCTGCAGGGCTCACCTGGCATGGGCTTACATGTTTCTAGCCACACTGCCTCACACCATGCCAGCTTTCCACTGTGCCCCTCTCCCAGCTCCAGCAGGCACCAAGCGGTGCAGGATGGGGCTAGTCCAGAGCAACTCATGTCCACAGTCCAGCTGTCATCCTGATGCTTCTGCCCGCTTGTCTCCTCTCTAGGAACCAGTCTATCTGGCTAATAAATTTTAGGGAAAAACAGAAAGGAAAAGGAAAAAAAAAATTGTTTAGCTCCATAGCCCTTCTGTTGACCACTCTGAAATGAGCATGAGGAGGAAGAAGGGAAGAAAGCACAATGCATAAGCCTCACTTACTCAGGAAACCAGATTAAAAGCCACACCATCAACTACCAGGGAAGATCAACAAGACCAGGGAGCAGCTCAGATTGATTATTCTTTTCTTTAAAAGGCACCTGCTAGGGAGAGACAAAGGTATACAGTGAGGTTGAGCAGAAGGCCAAGAAATTGCAGGGAGAGCATATATTGATTATTAAAAGTCAAGAATATATTGATTTTTATGCATATCATACATACCCAGGTATGTCTTGGAAAGGGCAGCCAGGAGATTTCTTTGAAGCCACCCTGAACAAACAAAAAAGCATCACTGTTTTAGACTTTCTAACAGCTAAATAGCAACAGACTGACTAGCCAACATTTCTGTGATTATGTGGCTAAAGCCTTTGTGCTCCAGGAAAATACACATCATAAAAATCATACCTTGTCTCCTAATAACAAGGCAAGGTATCAGATGTGCAAAGCTGAGGGGAAAAACAGACTTTAGTCTTTTATTGCAAAAACATAAACAGAACAAAACTGACAAATGACTGGCTATTCATTATTACATGATCCTCCTGTAATCTTATTGAAGCTTTTTATCAGAACACTGCATGTGCAAAGAAATGAAGAGTTGATCTCATGGTTAGTGGTGGCTTTTAGATGACTGATAACCTCTTATTGGAAGAACAGACATAAAATTACAAAAAAAACCCCAAAACCAAAAAGGAGACATTGTTAAGGATAAGCTATCATTTCAAATAATGTACCCAGAAAAACAGGGAACAAGTCAATATCTATTATTCGTTTACCTTATTTTTTGTGTCCTGACAACTACATTCATCTGCCGATGAAACAAAGGAAAAGTCAGCTTGCCTAACAGCAACATCTGATGCAGACACTTGCATTGCTGTATATTCCTACTTTCACTAGTTGCATGCACCAAAGTTAAACAAAAAAACAAACTAAGAATATGCAATAAATCACTCAAGCCACAGTGGAACAAGCAAAAGAGCCTTTTCTTTTTTTTTTGAGTGGAATAATATCTTTTAAATAACCAACAAAAATACATACAATGACTGATCTAAGAGCTGCACAAGTGCATCATGTTATCTGGTTCCCAAATGGTTCCCAAATAACACCACTAAAGGTGAAATGGTACACCAGCCCATGGAAATGTAAATTTACAGAGGTCCCAGTTACATCCGGGGACACGCTGTGGTTTGCAATATGTATTTTTATAATTTTCTCCTGTGCAGAGCTAACTGGTTAGGAAGGCAGAACACTCAGGGTACTTTTGTGAGACGTACAGGTTTGCCATATATTTCAACCTAGTCCAAGTCACCTGAAAGGAAACAGAAGTGATTTTTTAAAAGATGACTTTTTACAATTCTCGAGTTTTCAACATTTTAACACCATCTCTGCTAACACCCAGCACTTCCTTCTCATATGGCCTCAAAAAAATTCCTCATATGCACTAATAAGGCATATAGGTGCTATCCTACCGACCCTGGCTGCTATAAATATCAGTTTTAAAAAGCTATATGATACAGTGCTCGTTAATTATTATTTCCCCCTGCAATGATCGGAATGATCAATCACTACAGTGGCACTGCAACTTTAAAGCTTGATCATTCCGATCCACTAGGAGTTACCTTAAAGGCATTAAGACAGCAAGGGGATTTTATCACTGTTCTGTTGCAAGAGCAGCTTTTGAAAACCAAATAACTTTTGAGAAAATAGATGTAGTTCTGCTGTCAATCACTTCTGCTGCCAAAATATATTCCTTTAAGAACTCAGTATCTTTGCTCTTTTAGTCTTAAACAAACTAAACAGAAATTTTTGCCTTGGTCATACAAATTTCTGAAACTTATTTCAGAAATTCCCTGCATTAAGACCTGCAGTAAAAATAGAAGTTTAAATCACTTACATGGCCTAAATGGTGCCAAAAAGGGTTAAACACCCAAATAACTTCACCTACTTAAACTGGGTAATTTTTCTACTAGAACAACCAAAACAAATACTCCTCAATAAAGCTAGAAAATGGGTCTTCAGGCACCTTTGATCCAGCCATTTCATACCACATCTTCAATAAGTGCATTAAATTTCACTGTTCTAATAATAGGTTATAATTACTATTATCATCACTGAGAACAGACAGGCAGTGCTGACCATTTCTTTAAGCACAAACACTTCTGAGTTTCATCCTGGAGCTGCGTGTCCCCAGAGTGTTTTCCTCTGGAATCACACCAGGAGAAAACCCAGAACTGAGCCAGCATGAAGTGGGGAACAGGGGGAGCTGGAAGTTCAACTCAATGAAGTCTGTCAAACAAGTATGAGAGGTGTGAAGTGCCTTTTCCCACTTTCATTTTATTTTCATAGTCAGAAAATGCTTTGAAAGTAAATAGAACTTATTTGTAGGAGGTCACTGATGGGAGCTGTATATTTCTTCCAAAACATTTGGAAAAGAGGAACCAGACTCAAAACCAGAAACCATAAACTATGACATGCACATTTATTCACAGTTGACTTTGCAAGTTCCAGTTTGGTTTTTATCAGGACAAAATCTCATGGTCTCATTTCCTTCAGTTTACAGTGAACTTCATTATTAAAACATGAGGTTTAAAACAGACCATGACTTCACCCAAAAAACAAAGGTAGTCTTTGTGCAAGGGGAACAACAGTTGTATGCTCTGAATGGTGCATAACACCACACAGCTTTAGTGAGACCATGAGCCAGGCCAATTATTCTTTATTTTTTATATGTAATTCTTAATTTTTAATACATGTATATATGCATCCATACACTATACATATATATATGTACACATATACACCTTGACAACCACTCCTTTTAATAACTTCAAACTTAAGGAGACATAGTTTGCTAATGTTACAGTAATTGTTCATGATTAATTTCATGTATAATCTCTTTAAGAAAAATATTAATATAAATCTATCCACAAATAACATCACTGAACAATTTTCTTCCCAAAATCCCTATCACTGCTCCCATAGCAGACAGTGCACAAGAGCAGCACACTGTGCTCAGGTCTGTGACATACTGAAGTCATCAGCGAGGAGAGTGAATCTCTGCAATTAGCTGAATACATGCGTATGTATAATGAAGCAACTTGCCATCTGCATTTCCAGTGATTTCACAGTTTTTTGGAAGCTTGGGGATGTGGAACACCCGGGCTTGCTCTTGGTGAGAGCCCTTTGATAGCAGCTTGTTGGACCACTGGCTGTTTATAATTTTTTTATTCCTACAAAGGCACGCAACAATCCCAAAAGAAAGCAGAGCCCATCAAGATAGGCACTGTACAAATACTTACTAAAAACAGGCTTTGTTCACAGTTCAATTAAATAATGCTTTAAAATGAAAGAAAATTTAAAAAAAAAACCCAAAAAATGTTAAGTGTCGCCAAGGTTTCACAGCAGGAACAGAAGTGTAGCATGGACTCCTGGCCAGTGTCCTACCCAGCTCCTGGGACAGGGCTAACTCCCTTCAGCACTGGTTAGCCAGCTGATAGTATTGTTTCAAATAAAAAGAAGTAAACAGGAACCTTTGTTCTCCCACCCCACAAAGTAAATAACTGAAGTATATGTATTTTTGGTGCACACAACTCCTCCACATGGGGGAGGCAGGGGAATTCTTGTGGGAATCCCCTACTAAAACACTGGCAGAACATCACTGGCACTACAGAAAGCAAATCTGTACATTAGTCACAGCCCAATGCAAACAGCATGCACAATTCTGCAGGAGAAAAAAAAAAGGGAGGAAGCACAGAGAGACTGACACCATGCAGAGAAGTTAGTATCATTTTATGCAAGAAGCAGTAAAAAGAAGAGAGTAGTATCCCATATTGATTCAGTTGCACTGAGCAGTAAGAGTATTTGAAAGCAATCAGGTTTAAATCAGTTCTTCCAAGCAAAACCTCAAGTTTTTCAAAGAATCTAAATCCTCTTCATGGCACACTGAAACAGTGTCATCCCACTGCTGCCATATGCCATACCAGGTTTAATAGATCAAAGATTTTGTCTTCCACAAGTAGAAGACCCTTGGATTGATTTTCACAATTTTTAATTGCTTAAAAACAATTAAAATTGTTTTTAAAGATACTTGTTAGCACATGGAAAGAGTCAGGTGGGCTTATACAAGGATTTATACCAAAGTAACACTATCCAGAACAGAAACCATATTTCTGTAACAATCTATAATGTAAATATGGGATGTCCAAAACAAGGACCAATTCCCATCCAAATACCATAATACAGCAGCCTTAGACAAAAAGAAGTGTGAGGATTCATTGAGTTAACATCTATTCTTCATGACTAAGGGTGACAGAATCCTGCAATCATAGAATCATTAAGGCTGGAAAAGACCTGGAGATCATGAAGTCCAACTGCCAACCCAACACCATCACGTTCACCATTAAACCATGTCCTCAAGTGCCACAGCAACATTTTTTTAACACTTCCGGGGATGGTGACTCCACCACTGCCCTGGGCAGCCTGTCCAATGCTTCACTTTCAGTGAAGGAACTTTTCCCTAACAGTCAATCTAAATCTTCTCTGGTGGGGAAGAGGTCATTTCCTGTTGTCCTGTCTCTTCTTCCCTGGGAGCAGATCATGATTTACCTCTGGCTGCCCCCTTCCTGTCAGGGAGTTGTGGAGAGAGACAAAGTCTCCCCTGACCCTACTTTACTCCCCCCATCTCCCTCAGCCACTCCTAGTGCTCCAGATCCTTCCCTAGCTCTCTCTTTCCTGGACACACTCCAGACTCTCAAGGTGGGGCCCAAAACTGAACCCAGGATTTGAAGCACAGCCTCATCAGTGCTCAGCACAGAGGAAAAACAGACTTCCCCTCTGGGCTTCTTTTGGGTTCAGTGCAGCATCTGCTGCTGGAGCAGGCAGAATGCTACACTGCTTTCCTCTACTCAAACATACAACTGGACCACCAGCAGTCCTTCTTTCTCTTACTTAGTTTCCAAATTAATTCAGAAACACCAAAAATGGTGTTAAAACAAAACACTGCAGAAATTTGCACAGTAACAAAGAGCCTGTGATTATATCAGCAATTTTCACATGGACTATTGCTCTACTTCTGGTTTATGAAAAAAGCTTTAACACTCGAAGCTTTATTCTGCAGCTTTTGTAATTAGTTGTATATATGCATGCTTTCATGAAAAACAAAGCAAAAGTTTTTTTGTTCAATTTTGCCTTTCAATTTATCCTTTGCTGTAAAGTAAATGGTTACAATTGACTCAATTGGTCATTTCTCTACCAGGCCTAAGAGGTACAAATGCCCTTGTTTCATTGCCAGGAAACAGCAGCAGCACACTTGCTTGACATGGCAAAGCCATGCATCTCACTCCACACCAAAGGAAAAGTTTAAGCTTTATAGATATGAATTTTTAAAAAAAAAAATTTAAAAATAAGAAAAACATTCTACTAGTTTCAGTATTGCATAGATCCAAAATCAGTGCCTGTACAAAGATCTGCAAAATTCAAATCAACTCAAGCCTGTAGTTTTTAGAACTCTTGTCTTGGATTTTGAAATGTGTTCAATCGTAATTAATCACGCTTAATAATAACCTTAATATACAAAAGGTGTTTTTCAAAACCCCCCAAATATCCCAAAGCACTTCATGAAGTAACATTTCCATTCACATGAAACAATATATCAATTACAGACATTCAAACACCTCCCAGCTGAGATTTTTATAAGGTTTTGGTGAAGGGACCTGGACAAAGCACTACAAATCAAAAGACTCAATTTTGGATTTTGCCAGCTGCTATTTTGGGTGCTGAGCATGAATATTTGGAGAGCACTGCTCTGTGACCAGAGCCTGGTCTGATGAGATGCTCTGGACCCAGAATTAGCTCAGTACCTGCAGAAGGAGCATTTACTTTGGTCCTTTGATTTTTCAAATAGTCATGAAACTGCACCCTGGCTTGAGGAACAAGGTTACAATGCATTTATCTTGCACTAAGTTGCCTATGTTATGGCACCCAGAGCTTCTGGTTTGAATGGTGTTCTTTTAAACACAGCCTCTCACACAGGTTTAAATGTTTGGCACAAGACAGTCCAAAAAGCTCTTTGTTGTAGCTTGCTGCCAAGACGTTTGGACTTAGGATGGTTATCATTTGTTCCCTCCATACTAGTGACATCCTTTAGACAAACATTTGGCAACGCACTCTTGGCTTTAAAAAACCCGCATTTTCTCAAGGAAACATCCTTCCAAGTTAAATGAATATGAAAAATTAGGATCTCTGTATGAAAAAGGTGAAGAACTACTGTACTGGTTATGAAACTTGGACCTGTTGGACTACAGGAAGAAAAGCAGGGCACAAGTGAAGATAGAAAAGGCAGAACACCACTTCCAATAAATTCCCAAATTTCTCACTGTGAGAAAATGTGTGCAAATGCAGTCAAACAAACCACCCATGCCCTCAGTTAATGCCAACAGCACTAAAACAGAGTTGCACTGAACCACCCTGTGACTGGTGTCCCACTCCACTCTTCCCCGACCTGTAAAACATGATTTTCCACACAAGTAATTTCACGTTCATATTAAGGTAAATATTTTGTTGGCCTTGGAACATTAGAGTCTTCTGCCTGCCTTTAAGAGCTCTTCAGATCCTCTTTAATCCCAAACAAAATAAATTTTATGCATCTTTTGCCCCCTTCAGTAATATACCTTGAGAATATTCTGGATTCTTTTTTTTAAGTGAAACATGTTAATATTAAGGCAATTTCCTGGACACTTGTAGAAAACCTTGCACAGCAGACAGAGCCCCAGGACTGTTGGGACTGGTCCTGAAAACACATCACAGCGCAGCTCCTCCAGAGTCCCACTGGCACCCAGGAACTGCATCTGAGGCAGCAATAATCTGCTATTACTTATTAAGTTGGGCTTCAACAGATGTTTAAACAGGACTGAGGTTTATCATCAATAAATCTGTCATGGTCACTTAGTTTTGCCTCTAATTAGGGATGCATAAACCTCCCCTTGTTCAATTTCAAATCTCTTTTGAACGCAGCTTAAAAGCTCCGTTTGTCTCACTGCTTTATGGCTTTGGTCTAATTCTTTTATGGGGCTTTGAGACAAAACTATAGGGAACAAAAGAGTTGATCATGAATATTATAAGAAAAGTTGTGAAAAAAGAGTGAAAGTGAAAAATAAAAGATTTGGGGAACAGATGGTAAGGGAGGAGGGAGGGCAGCAAAGAACACAACAAACACATACCATGGCCTGTAAAATCCCAGCCTGGAGGATTTGTAATTGTTGTCAATATTGTGGTAAAACCTGCAAAGGCACCGGGGCTCCACCACACAAATGGATATTAAAACGACTCACATTCTGATGAGTTTAACAGGGTAAGAAAACACCCTTCTGAGGGTCTTTACTCCCACCAGTAACCTCTCATTAAACAAGAGTATAGAATCTGGAAGGGCCCTCAAGGTTCATCTCATCCCATACCCTGCCACAGGCAGGGACACCTTCCACTAGCCCAGGTTGCTCTATGCACTGTCCAGCCTGGCCTTGAACACTCCCAGGGATGGGGAGCATCATTTGTACATACCCCTCAAATTTTACAAGTACCAAAAGAACACATTTTGGAAATAAGATGTTCTGAAATTTTTTCTAAATCAACATAGGAATACAGAATTTTTCACGCAGGACCACTCATGTTTACATCCTTAAGCATCAAGCGTCATCTGGTGGACTGACTCAGAACTGCACCAAAGAACCTCACAAAAAAATTTGCTAGGGAGGAAAAAATAAATGAACTAAACAGGGACAATATTTACCTATGGCCTCAGAAATGTAAAGAATAGCAGTCCAAACCTCTGCCAGGTGCAGGTATTATGAAGATCAGCCATAAGATTCTTATAACACATCCAGGGATTTGGTGGACTTACCTTTCTGAAATTTGGGAAACACAAATTTTTTATGACTCACTGTCTAAAAAGCTGTATGCCTCCAACAAAGACATTGAAATATTCAGTCAAATATTTATTTAGTTTCTTAATCTAATCTGAGATCCATAAGTAACTACCTGAATCTAGAACTGGAGCTTTAAAGGAAATCTGTCACCTTGGGTAAAATGTCAGGCTGTTTTCCCTCATCAAGAAAAAAAATAAATTCAAAGGAATCAAAAATCAGATGCCTTAATCAAAGCAAACAGAGATGCTGCAAACCTTTAAATAAAAGCAAATATTTAACTAGAAATCAAACTTTGTATTTCTTTCTGTGCCTTTGAAACGTATATCCTGTGCTTCTCTCTCAACCAACATTAATTAGCTCTGATATAATGATTTAAAAAACCAGACATCCCCTTTTTTTTTTCCACTAAAGAGAAGTAAGAGACTGAGCCAAGAAGAAAAAGATAGATTACAAGAAACTCCTACTAATGAAGCTCCTGGAGACAAATAATAATAATTTTTTTTTAAAAACCAACCTAAATAAACAAACAAAAAGGAGCCATTGCCAGGATCACCACAAAATTATTTTCTACCAGTTTTAATGCTTCAGTTTTAAAAGTAATCCCCCCTCCAAATGAACATATTACTTTAAAGACATTGATTGTAAAACATATTTAGCAATCTTGATAAGCAAACAATGGGGCACACACCTCCAGGAAACACTCCAATTTATAGGAAGAAGACAAGTGTTGATCAATTTAGGAGGCAGAAAAAACAGCAACATCTTCCTGACCTTTCAAACAATTTCATTGCTTGTTGCAGAAGGTCATGGCTACTGATGGCACTAAAGCAAGTTTTCATTGTTTGAAATCACAGCAAAAGCCAATTGTCAGAGAAGGCAGCCCAGCCTCCACAGCGTGGCTTTATTTGTCAAGGCCCTAGAATGATTTGGGTTCAATGGCATTTTATAGATTGTTTCATTTCAACAAGATGTTCCTGCCATGGACAGGGACATATTCCACTATCCCAGAGTGCTCCAAGCCCTGTCCAACCTGGCCTTGGACACTTCCAGGGATCTAGGGACAGCCCCAGCTGCTCTGGACAACCAGTGCCAGGGCCTCACCACTCTCACGGTCAAGAATTTCTTCCTAAAATCTAATCTAACTCTCCCCTCTGCAGTGGGAAGCCATTTACTGTCACTGTCACAGTCACTCCAGGCCCTTTTCCAAAGTCCCACTCTAAATCTCTTAGAGACTCTTTAGGCACTGCAAGGGGCTCTAAGGTCTCCCAAGAGCCTTCTCTTCTCCAGGTTGAACGCCCCCAGCTCTCTCAGCATAGCTCCAGCCCTAGCTGGTACAATCATGGGACTGTACGCTTTTAATTCCTCTTGTTTATTTCCCATGCTGTATTAATGTGCATATGGGAATTTAAGCTGGGTCCTAGTGAAGCCAATCTACTGGCTGGAGTGGTTGGAATTGCTTGGCACTGTCCTTCAGGTGCTCTCCTGCTGATCTGTGATCCATCTCCAGGCTCTGGGTATCTTTTGCTGTCACTGCCATCAAACCAGGAGTGCGATGGATTGAGGTTCTCCTACTTTAGTTTTTGGGTCTAGCGGCTGAGTTCTGTGTTAGACTGGGTTGCTCTGTTTATGCAGTCAGACATTTGCAAACATCAATTTCATCATTATCCAAAGTCAATCTGATGAGCAAAGAACACCTTAGAGACAGAATTAATCTGCTCTCCAACATTTCTTTCCTGTGTGGGATCAAAGAGAAGAGTAGCCAAGGCTCAATTTGAGCTTTGAGTCATGGCCCCACCAAGCTGGCTGTCAAACTCCACTGTGCGGGTTTTCCAGGGGATGACAAGTGATATATAACCATCCCCATTTTAGTGCTAGCCAGAGGGGTCCTTTGAAGCTATCTCCCACCTCACTTCATACTACTGTGTTTTTGGTTTGTAGCCAAGCACAGCCTGGGAGCATATAACCTGCTCTCTCTCAAGAGGACAGGCATTCAGTGAGGGTGTCAAGCACACAACAGCAGCTGACAGGCACGTGGTCTTTCAGGGCCTACCATGAGCTGATCTCAAAGCCCTTCACACTCACACCCAGGGCAGATGGTGAACCTCAGCACCACCTTCCTTCCACAGATCCAGTTCCATAGGCTGATGTAAACATAGCAAATACAAGCTATTCTTCTTTCTTTGATATTTTAAAGTAAACATCTTACCTAAGCAAAATCTACCACTAAATACCAAAAACTAAGAATACACCTCAAATGGAACAATGTCCACTATAACTGCTTCCCACACCTCAATCAGAAACAGAAATACTCCAAGAATTGTTTATACTCCTCCCTTACAAGCCAAATCCAGTCTTCCCCCAAAACTGACACAAGAGAGAAGGCAACCGCCAAGTCCAGTCCAACCAGAGCAAGTGAGAGCAGACTTCTTATCAGGAATTTCTAACAGGAAGCATTCACTAAGAAAAGGTTTGTAAAGCCTATTAGTCTCTGCATCCCAAGTCACAGTTGCCACTAATAAATGCCAATTCTACAGCTGGAGAGAATCCATCCAACTGCAAGGGAGACCATGTATCTATGCACTCTGGATCAAGCTGAAACCTTAAAGGTTATCCAAAACACCACTAGTTCTTCATGCCAAGAGGTGTCTTGCTAGCAACACACTAGCCTAGATATTCCAGCCCAATTTTTTGAGTAGCCTTAAAGCTGATTCAAGTCCAACAGGGTTTTCCAAACAGCTCAAATAACCTAATCCTATTTTTTACAGATTCCAAATAAAGTCCTCAACTGACCAAGATGAATTATGGAAGAGACAAAAAGCTTCAGGAGGTCAGAGGAAACACAGCCAAGCCTCTTCTTGACTTTCTCAACTGCTGTCAGAGGTCCAACTGAGCCCACAAAGACTAAAAAGCATTACCTCAAAGCTCAATTCAGAAGTAGCTGATTCAGTCAAAGTGTAAGCACTGTATACTAACACCTAAAAGTCAGTTTTTCTATTATACAGTGTAAGTCAGTACTTGAAACGGGACAAGCTTCTGATTCTCCTAATTAGAAACCCTCAAGCAACCAAGTGCAAAACATGGTCTGCCTAACTGCAGAAAAAGCTAGGACACTAGAGCAGCACCTTACCTCTCAGTAATCTCCTAGTTCCATGCCCAGTTGTTTTGGGTGAAATCTAAAAATACTCTAGGTAGCTAAAGAGGTTAATAAAATTGGTGGGTTTTGTTTGTTTGTTTGTTTGTTTTAATCAGTTTACAGCAATATACCATGCATTTACTCCTGGTGCTTCTATGTAAATATGATCTTTCTATTAGTCCTAGCAGAATAAAAAACTCGCTATATATAATAAGAGGAGCCCTCCTCCACAAACTGCAGGGCAGTAACGGTGCCAAAATTAAGCTGTGTTACAGCTCAAGGCATCAGAATGTCTTACCACAGTGCCAAGTAAAGCCACTTCAGTGAGAAGTCTCCATGCCCAATTAGGGATTGCGAACCCTGTGTTTAGATGCATGGAAAGAAGCCGAGAGATTTACAAGAATTAGTAGGGCCATATCTTGAGTTTCCTACAACACCGACTTTTTCCAGTGAAGGAGATCTGTGGTCTTCTGATGACTCCATCAAATGCCACTTTATCTAATACAAAAAGATGTAAAGCCACCATGACACCAGCTTTTAGCTAAAGGAATCTTTTCCTGACATACATATTACAGATTCATTAAACACTCATCTTTCTAGTTTTGCCTTTGGTGCTGGTGCCAAGACTGCTGGCTGCCAGTACAGTAGTAACTCAAGTTTGTAATGGGGGAGGGGGGCAGAGGAGCATTCCTGACAATATTAGCAATTAGGAGTTTCCTGTAACACCAGCAGAGCACTGACTGGTGAACATCTTTGAAATGCAGAAAATTATTTCCTTCTCTCAGACCTGATCAGCCCTTATAAGACAACCTCTGTTACCACTGTGACTGCAGGACCCCCAGAACTCTGCAGAGACAACAGTTTAGGTTACTCACCAATGAATAAGACCATTACAAAGCTCTTTTCTTAGGCAGAATTCAAATTCTCCCACTTTTCAGCGTCACATTTTTCCTTGCCTTCACGTAACTATCTTAGCCACTGATCACTAAACATCCTTTGCTTACCTCAAGAATGACAGATACCTTTCTGTGACTGCTGCAATTTTTTCCTAATCTTCACAAGCTGAAGCACAAAAATAACTTCTTCAATCAATTTCTACTGTAACAAACACACCCCCTCCGACAAAGAGGAAAATGAAGAGGTGGGGGGGGAAACAAAATTTTGTTCCTACTTTTATTTTCCCATTGGAACAGAGTGGTGTAACAGGCAGTAAACATTTTTTTTCCTGTCATTTCCTGCTCTTATGGACCAAAGTATTTCATGCCACATAAACAATAAAATTTCTATCAAGCCTGTAAACAGAGAGTGGAAAAGATAATAGAAGAACTATTTAGAATAGCCTGGGCTTTTACCTAATGATATTGACATGCTGAAGACAATCCTCAATTGCTAAGCACCCCAGATCTTAAACTAAGATTACTTTACAATCTGTATCCTCAAACACTTTTAAAGATAATCTAAGGAGATTATCCAACATTTAAATATGGAGAACACTCATAACATGACTTGTAGGGAACTCTACATTTGGTTCAGATCTCTGAGCATACATGGGACCTAAATCTGGAGAAAATAAATATCCACTTTCTTACAAAGCTGAATCTGCAAGGGAATATACTGAACCCCCACGAACTCAGAAGAATATTTTTTTTCCCTAACAAGACACACATTTTTCCTCTGCTGTACTGGGTCTGCTTAGTATTGCAAGCTGACTACAGTACTAAAACCTCAAGTGTCCGTGCTTGTTTCTGAAGTGTCATCCCAAAAACAACACTTGTCCTGGGTTCCAGCCAAGACAGGGTTAATTTTTACTGTAGAGCCCAGAGGTTATGCAGTACTACTTCACATCATTTCCCAGGATGGGGGAAGGAGTCCCTTCCAGGTGGCACAGCATGGTGTGGTTAGGTATTGTCAAGGGTCCTGCATGGTGATGAGCACATGAATTGTTGGCCTCTTTTCTGTTCATTCTGTATTACTATTGCCTTTACTGTTAATTTTCTAACCTCATTGCTGTTTTCAGTAAATTGGTCTTCTCTCAACTCATGATCTTTATCTGCTGTGCCTCCAGTTCTCCTATCCAGCTGCCACAAGGGAGAGAGAGCAAGTGGAGCATGGCTTGGAGAGTCTTGGTGGGAACACTTAGCTGGGGAGTACATTCCCAAACCACGACACCATGAAACCAAGCATGTCGACAAAGAGCAGAAAACATGTCACTGTTTATAATAATCCTGGCTACATGATATAAAACTATGGTGTGCCCACATTTACAAACACTGCAAGCCAACTTTTAATAGTGGGCTAGCCTACCTGAACTCAGAAGACAATGTTTCTTTTCTAGTGGAAAATCCATCCAAGGATCACATAACATATAATGGAAACTAAAACTGAGCTTTACTATACTGAGCTATACTGCCAAGGACCTGTTGTTTGCCTTCACTGGGATGAAGGTATTCCAGCATGTATACAACACATAATGTTATTTTTGAAGGTCTTCTTAAAAACCAAACACACTCAAAAAGTCCCAAGCAAACAAAATAACCAAACCAAACAAAACAAACAAAAGAAAAACCCCAAACAAAGAAAATCAAACAAAACCAATCACAACATCCTCCTCCCACAAAAAAAACCCCACAAATCCCCCAACAAAAACAAGAAAAACACCCCCAAAACAGTACAAGTAACAAAGATTTCTCTATCTTCCCAGGTAGAAGACCCTTAGCCATGCTAGCTAGACCCCAGCTGAGTTTACATGGACAGCCCCAAAAAGGAAGGAGCTGACTACCTGCAAGTTGTTTTAGCAGAAGAGAGCTTAAGGAGTGCTCCAAATTTGGGGACTAGCACAGGGAAACAAATCAAATCTAGACACAAATAGCTTTTTCTACATGGTCAGTATGACAGAAGCTGAGGGAAGAAGAAACTGGAGGTGTTTGCATTAACTTTCTGGAATCGTTAGTGTGCTGGGAATGTATTCAGAAGCAAGTCTGCATGATGGAGTGTGGATCTGTCAGCTCAGATATTCAGGAGACAATTGCCAGCACTGAAAAAAAACTAGAAAGAAGGAAGCCATACTCTTGATTTCCCTAAAAAAGCAATTAGTTAAAAAAAAATCCCAACCCTACAAGACAAAACCCTAGCCAAAAAACACATTAGATTTAATATCAGTAATCAACAAAACCAGAAAATCAGAACAGATATAATATGTAGGATTGACAGAGAGCAGCAACGCTGACCTTGGTTAATTCCAAGAGACCAGAGATGTCAATATTTTTAATGAGTATGCTACATATTTCAGCCAAACAACAGAACCAAACACTGTCACTATCTAGCCTCTACAAACATTTCTACACTTTCTATAAACTGCTGTAGAAATCCACAGCTGAGCTACACTTCAAATCTTGCATAAATCAGCCTCTATCATGACTGTCATTAAATAAATCTAAAAATAACAATGTAGAAAAAATACAGACTTACAGTTTTTGTGGTATTTTTTTGTTAAAACAAACTAGTTCAAATCCTGCAACTGTGACATCCAGCTCTTAAAAATGCATTTATTGTATTCCAAAAGGAAGAGGAAAAAAATTTTGGGCACTACAGTTTAATCAATATCAGCAAGTGGAAATGAAGACTCTACACCACATCTTGAATAGGCCAGCTGGGTGCAGGGCATGGGGACAAATTCAGAGTCAGCTGAAGAGTCAGCTAAAGATGCAGCAACACATTTTCATCACTGAAAACCAAACCCACTACAAGTCAAAGCCAAAACAAGGAAGTATAACAATCTACATCCACTTTCTGCATATTCATATTACAGAATTACATATGGTTTGCATTGGAAGGGACCTTAAAAACCACCACATTCCAATCCCCTGGCTATGGGCAGGGACACTTTCCACTAGACCAGGCTACTAACATAGAAAAGACAAACCTATTTGATAAATGCAGTCCTTATGAAGAAAAATCTTGTTAATTACATTTATTTTATTCTGGACATTAAGTACACATTTATTCAGTAGACACATTTAAACAAGTCTATTACCCAGCTGTAACATGACCTAAAAATACATATAAGTAAGACGAATCATTTTAAGCAGAACTCTGATTATAAATCCATCAGTAAGTTGAATGTTACCACCCTATTTCCAGTTCAGGCTCCCTTTTGCATAAGCATTTTTCCCAACAGATTCCCCTTCTCTGGGGATGCAATCTGGGCATGCAATCTGGCTTATCAGCTCTAGTCCTGTACTGGTTACCCACTGACATTAGAAGACATTGAAGAAGCAATACCCAGGCAAAGCTCTGCCTACTCTGTTCAGAGAAGGCTTTATCTTGCTCCAGCCTGTGTTAATCCCTGGAAGTGTGACTGCCCTCCAATAAATCTATCTGGCAGCAGAACCATCAGGGGAAAAGCTGTAAAATTTATTTGGGTTATGTCTTTTAACGCCAAAGTTGCTGAAAAGCCTACTGTGCTTCTAAGTGAAATAAATTACTGTAATCTTCACTACACCAGACTGAAAAATTCGGATTTGAAGATCTGCCACAAGCCTTCTCAGCAAGGGCACACCACTGCAATCCCCAGCATCAACTTAAAAAATCATTAAACCACCATCTGATTTTCAAGTCTTAAAAAAACAAACAAAACCAAAGTGGAAGTTAGAGAATCACATTCTAACTACTCCCCCTTCTGTAAATGTGCTCCCCTTCAAAATTCTTACTAACATTTTAAAAAGAAAAAACAATTTCATTTCATAAAAAAGTATTTTAAGAGCTTTACTGCAAATGATGATTCTGCAGTATTTTTAGAAACTAAGGCATGTGTCATTTAAACATCTTTAATGCATTTCAAAAGACAGATCAATATATTGATTTACCAATCAAATGGATATTAGATTAAGTCTCATCTTATTTTCCTCACTATCTGGTGAGATAAAAAATCAGCTTTTAGCGCCAAGCACCTCCTCAATAGGCGCCTGAAGGTATTCCCCGTGGGATGCATGGTACTAAGGAATGACAATGACAATGGATTTTGTTATTTATCATATCACCACACCCAGAATTCTTCAAGCTACACCAAGAATTACATGCTCAAAAGTCTCATTTAATATGCAAAATCACTTCTTCCATCACAAGATAGAGGAACATAAATTCAGTGGGAGGTGGGAATTAAATGAAATAAAATTAAAAATCAGGAAAACAGCAGCACAGAGTTATAAATTATAACTCCACAAACACAATCTATCTAAACCTCAATAAGTTTTGGATATAAAACTAAAATTTTTAGAGGGCCGAAAGTAATGCACAAAAATGTGCATTTTTGCAATCTAGTCTCCAGAAGGATCTGAAGATCAAGGCTAAATTCAGCTCAAACTGCAGTAACTTGGGGTTTATTAATTTTTATTAGTCAGCCAAGCAGATGCAACAGCAGAAACATTTTGGAAAAGATGTCATCAGGAATATCTTGGAGCTTCCATAGAACTGTATCACTCAGAACTGAATATGTCAGAGGGAAGAGACCAAGAACAGCTGGAAATGAGAGGAAAAAAAGTATTAGGTTGATGCTAAGCCACATCAGTAATACTCAAGGATTCCTCAGGCACTGTGAAGTGGGACAAACAGATGACCAGGACTCAACAGGAGTTTGATGTTCATCCTATAAAGCTAATGGAACAGATCAGGAAACAGGAGACAGGAAAATCTAATGTGTTTGGCAAATTTGGAATATAGTCTTAGCAGCCAAGACCTTTGTGGTTGGCAGACCCAAGCAATATAGGTGCAAAAGCAGATGTAGGGGAATAAAACAGCCACATTTAAAACCTGTGTTCTCACAGTTTAAGATTTTTAAGAGCATTTCACCTCCTGGATTACAGGCACCACCTATGACTCCTGGGTTTCTGACCCTCCATGGAAGAGAGAGGAAGCCACCACCCTATAGAGGCTCTGCTGTCATCAAAAATCATTCAGCAAGATCCTGCTCAATTCTCCATGAAAATCCAACAAAGAGGGAGTAGAGAAAAGGGAGCAATAAAACGGTGCACACTGTGCAGTTGGAGGCAACTGACCTGCGGGTTCCTTACAGCTTTGAATGAATCAGCTCAAACCCAAAACTCAACACTTTGCACAGAGGAGTGGGTTGGAACATCCACCCCACCCTCCTAATATATTGTCATGATACAACATTTTAACACTTCAAACATACAAGTAGAACAACTTGGCACAACTCTGTGTATAGTTTCTGAACAACTAGAAATTCTTTACCAGCCATAAGAAAATGTCAATTTCCATAGAGGCCATAGAGGAATTCTGTGAGTCAATGAACCCTCCAGCTTTAAGACACAATGGAATTTTTAAACAATTGAGAGTAGAGGGAAGAAAAGAAATAATAAAACCACCTCTTGCTGACAGTTATTCCATAACCATTTGCTACAAAGGTTTTCGGTCTGTGGCCAGAACCCCATAGTAGATGGACAAGTAACACAGCAGCTCTCCTATACTCAACATTTGCTTCGGCAGTTTCTTTGTCCTAAGAGGATTAGCAGCTTTAAAAATAACTTTTGGGACTTGCATGGTCTGGAAAATACCAATAAAACACCAGACTATCCTTTCAAGTGAATAAGAAAAGCATCTGTTCTGCATTCCAAGTGAAGCAACTTTTTTGACTGCACAGCCATCAAGATCAAGCAGCCATAACTCCAATTAAAGACCCAGTTCCAACAACTCCATACAGCATGGATGAGACAGGACTTTCCTAAATTACTAATTTTATTTTACTACTTTGAGGAAATCTTACTCTCCCCTAGCTGGGAACACTTGCACTTCCAACAGTAAATTAGAAATGGCAAAGCAAGGCATGTATTTGCATAAAATGAAAAAAAATTTCAGAAATCCATTTCTCAACCATGCAACAATTAGAAGGGGACTTCTCCCCACAGTGCTGATATTTGGCCCTGGAATTTCTACAGCCAAGAAACAGGCTGTAAGAATTTCAATAGCAATTAGTAAAACAGATCCAGGAGAGTACAGCAGGCAGCACCCTTTGTTCCTCCGTGGGAAACTTCACTCTGTATGGATGACTCCCATAGCCAGTGAGAGCGATTCACAGAGGTGGCACACCTGGCTCCAACAGGAAATTGGAATGGCTGAAGTTTCCTCCAGGCAAAATTCATCTACCCCCAGGGAAGGGCTTTGCAGATATTCAACAAACAAGGAAAAAATGGGGAAAAAAATTAAATAGAAAAACCATATATGTTACTTTAATACAAACCCCTAAGAGTTTCAAGATGTACACTACTACAGTCTGGGGGCTAGGCCTTAATCACTGTCAGTTTTTGTAGGTTCAGCACAGCTCCAGTACAACCATGTCAACCAACAGCACAATTTTACCTATGGGGGCACAATCCCCTTTTCCATCCAATTTAAGAGGGAATAAAACACCCAGCTTGCACTGGGTTATGTGTTCAGCAATCCCATGCAGGTGCATGCAATCCTGCTCTCCTGGCAGCTCACCAGCAGCAGCATGGAGCTGCAGTGTGACCCAAGGGCCATACCACTACCAAATCCCTGGACTCCAAACACATCTCAAAAGGTGCGGCCAAGGTGAACTTGTATGAGGAAGCTCCATCCTCCACTAAGAACCTCCATGAGAAACCTTGCATATTTCTCCCCCAAAAGGTGTGAGAACTGAGTACACTCTCATCCCCTGTCTTTCCCAGAAACACTGCAGCCAGCGCAGGGCATCATGCTGGATTGAAACAGCAAAATCCAGGGAAAAAAACCAAACCCACGGGAAGCTGAGATCTGGTGGTATTTTCATTCACTGGTCTGCAGAGAGATCACCCTTTCCTTTACTGCATTTATTCAGCTCTCTGTTGGTGTTACCCTGGAGAACTTTTCCCTCACTTCTGCAGTAAGGGAATTCACCTGCCCACAGGTTAATCTCCCAGAGCGTTTTGTACAGGTTTCCTTTTCCACAAAATTCAGATTACTTACTAATTTTGACTTTAAAACCCTCTTTCTTCAAAATCTTTTCCTACACCCCTATGAGGTTTTTTTGCACGGTACTCACTTTTTCCTTCTTTTCTATCTCAGTCTTCTACTTCATTCCCTTCAGTTTCTACACAAACAGTTTTATTCAGCTTTTTAAAACAGTGGGTGAAATTCAAATCACAAGCCCCCATCAGACACATAGGCCAGTGGCAGAAAACACAGTATCTCTGTAGATCTCGTTCTGGAAGTGATAACCAAATCACACTTAGCAGCTGATTCATATCAAACATGGTAAACCCATATCTGGAGGCTTCTTTGGTCTTCCTTTCACAGTTCCTTGCCCCAGTGTTTGGTGCATTAATTTTCACCCTGTCCCAACCTCAAGGTTCA
Organism: Geospiza fortis; assembly: GCF_000277835.1. Taxonomy (NCBI): domain Eukaryota; kingdom Metazoa; phylum Chordata; class Aves; order Passeriformes; family Thraupidae; genus Geospiza; species Geospiza fortis. The sequence continues at coordinate 129,662 of NW_005054509.1, read as the reverse complement.
AAATGATTACTGAAGTAGCAAGAATCTCATTAATGTAAATATTTGCTCAGGGTTAAATTACCAATAAAGAATTTCTGCTCAGAGCCTGCAAGCCCAAAAAGAAAGAATAAAAAGAGGCCAAGAGTTTAAGAAAACTAGAGCCCAGTGTTAAATTCCTTTATTATAGTCAGACACCTGCCTGTTTTTCAGAAGTATAAAATAAAGAGGAGAAACCTCCGACATCCAAGTGATGTTTGGATGTCACCCTCTCTTTCAAAAAATACTGGGACTACTGGGTTCTTCAGACTTTTAGAAATTAAGATTCTTTAATATGAAGACTGCTATCCTCCAAAAATCTCCATCCAGATTGCCATGATGCCATGTAGAGATGTGTATGCTGTTTGCACACACTGTATCCAAATGCTCCATCCCAAGGAGAGAGGCTGGGCTTCCAATAACAGGCTGACATCTAACCAGTGTCAGATTTGGACTCTGTATTAGTGTTTTAGCCATTCACATTAATTAACCAGCTCAATGAGTACCAGAATCTACCTGTAAAGGTACTACACTTTTAGCAGTGATTCTGTATACTTCAGTGGAGATTACTCAAAATGCTTCAAGACAGAAAAATGGCAAATTGCATGTGCAATTGATTCATTCAATAGTCCAGCATAAAAATGCTCTCTCCTTGAATATTCATTAAACAAAAGAATTTCTGCAAAGCAGCATCAAGTTAGATGAATAAAGAAGAAATAAAGAACTAGAGCAATCTTTCAAAAGGGGACATTTCAGGATTTTAAAATGCAATTACAGTAAAGTAATTGCTCATGGCCATGCTGAAATGCGCGAGGACCTAAAAAGTTTCAAAGCTCCTCACCTCCCACAGCAATGGCCAGTGATCTGCTCTGTCCCTGCTAGTACCTTGAAGGTTCTGTCATCCCAAAAGATGCATTTTTACTATGACTAGGAAAAAAATCAACAGATTTGAAGACCATTAATTCTACATTATTCACTGCTCAATGACTGCTTCTGACCCAACGTCAAGAGTGCCCTCTGAACAGCTATCAATACTTCCAGCATATTTAAATGTACTCTAGAGGCCTATGAAATTTTAAAATTTAGAAACAGTTTGCTAGTTTTACTAGTTTACTAGTTGCCTCTAGTAACTGTGAGCTCTCTAGAAAGTCACCAGCATTTAAGACACCAAAGCTGGTAACACTTGACATATTTCTTTGAGACACAAAACATCCTTCTCAGGCTCTTGGTGCCCAACACGAGCACAGAGAGGGACCAACAATGCCTCTTGGGGATGCCGTGTGACAGTGAAGATTTACTAGGCCCACCATTAACATACATTACATCATTCAAGCACTACCAAGCTCCTCAACAAAGGAGAAAAATCCCATTTTAGCACTCCTGCAGCTTTTTTATGCTGATGGTTATCTGTGGAAGAGATGTTGGTTTTTAGAGTCCATAACCACAAAATTAATTATACTAAGAGGGAGAAAAGAAAGACTGAGGGACAAAAGTACTGTGCCCATATCTGAAAAGTTATTCAAATGGCCTGGCTTCATGATAGGAATTTCATCCCTCTGTTAATGGAGGGACTATAGATGAGGAGTTGATGAACTCACTTTGCTGAACCCCTTAAGGATCCTGCAGGGAGTCTTGTATGCTATGATTGAGATTATGCTACGTCAACAACCTCCACTTCTCAGCCTTACACCTCAATTCTTCATCTAGCCCCTTCACAGCAGCTGAATTATTGGCTTTCTGTCCCACACAAGGGTCTTAACCCCAGACAAATAGCAAGAAAAGTGCAACCCAGAAAACAAGGAAGCAGGTAATACCAATAAACTCTTTCACAGAACAACAAAAAAAGCAATGGAAGTCAGTAAAACCAGAAGAAAAGGCAGGGAGAACAACATTTTGTGAGGTAGTGGTCAGGAACCACAGAGGCAATGTGCTTTAAATAATGCCACTTAAACTCAACAAGTTAACCCTAAGAAGCCAGATCACAACTGCAGACCTGGGTATTTCTCATAGAAGGACATGGTGACCACTGACAGAAAAAGTAACAGCCACACCACCAAGGGAGTGGAGATAAGCATGAGGCTATCACTCCAACTTGCATCACCAGCAGGGACAACCTGTACCAGCACATCTTTGCACAGGCTGGCACAGCACTCGCTGGGTACCCAGGTAAAGCAAACACTCTGTATTGTAATATCAGGAACTCCTAACTGCAGGCAGCACAGATAGAATGAACAGCCACAAACTGTGAAATAAAACCCAAAGACCCATTAAATTTTAAGATGCTGCAAAGCATAAAATCTAAATCAAGTTATAATAACCCTTGCTTTTAGTAGCTGGCTGTGAATGGGAGGGGGGAGAGTAGAAGGAGGGGAAAAAAGTTCTCCTGGAAGCACTGTCCAGTATACCTCACTATTGTTCCACCAACAAAGGCATCTCAAATTTCACCACTCATAACCTCCAAACCAGCCAGAGTTCCGTGCTGTGACTTGACTGCCTCCCAAATGCTCCAGAGAATGCAACAGTGAGCTGCAGACATCTATTTTCAATTTCACATGGATTTTCACCATGGAGGTCTGGGGTCCTGTGCTCAGGGGTGCCAGGCTCAGCTCTCAGCAGGGTGTTCAAAGGGGTTGGCAGAGAACAAAAAAAATGAGAGCCCTGAGAGCTGGTGATGGGCATGCAGCATGGCTCAAGAGCTCTCACATCATGGAAAGGACTTCAACGATACTCCCTCCTACTTTCCTCCTCCTCTCTCTCACTCATATCCAAGTCCATCTTAGCTCAGGTTATGTCATATGCTCTGTTCCCACATCTGAAATACATGATGTCACATTATTTTTTACTTAAAAGGAACTTTCAGCTAGTTCAGAGAATTTGAAACAAGACACATATTTTCAAAAGAGTATCAATATTCATCATTGTGCAAGAATCACAAGTCATTGTCTCTCAAGTGAAACATCAAATTTCACAAATCTGATGCTGCCAATACAAATGGATACTACAGTAGTTATTACTGATTTTATCCACCAGTGTTCACTCAACTCAAACGCAATCAATGGCTCAAATGTCTAACACAATATCTGTATCCAGGGAGCTAGAAATACTCATTACTTAGGTTTTACCAGTCACCTCTTTTAGTTTCAAATTGAGTTTTCAGTCAACGAAAAATTTAAACTTAAAAATTAAAATGTAAATTTCTGTTGTATTGCATGTAGCTGTCCTTACGCTAGGTGATGGGAGAAATGTACTGAGTCTGAAATGTACTGAATGGTGTGGTCCCCCTTCCTATCAGATGGTCTCGCCCTCAGGTGTCCCTTTCCATACCTGGGGTTGTGGTCTGTCCCACGGGTGGCCCCTCCCCATTGGCATCCCATTGGCCACGGTCCTCTATCCCCGCCCCCTCTCGCCTGAGCACAAAACTCCACGGCAAAGGGACCGCACCCTCTTTCCTACCTGGGTGGTCGTACCACCTGAGTGTCCTGTCTCCAGCCAATAAACGGATACCTGCACCCACGTGGGGAAGAGCGCTCCTCATCTTTTGTCCTTCGTCTATGCTGGTTCTGTACTGGGCTTGGATTTGTGCTAGCCGGAACTGGACTCATATTAAGCCCAGAGAAACACGGAATACAGCAAATTTCAACAAAACACCTTGAAGAAGAAAATTAATCTTACTCAAAATCTTACTCAAAAGTATTTCAGAAGTTCACAGCTTCTGTGAGCTATGTGGTAGAAACCAGTGCGCAGTCAGAGGAACTAACTAAAGCATTAATCACATCATTGCTGCATGTATACTCCCTGCCCTTTCAATTCTCACACAGACCCCTTGGTCACACTCACTGACCAAAGCAGGACTATTATTGATCTCCAATAATCTTATCAAGATCCCTAAAAAAAACCCAACCAGACAATCTGGGA
>NW_005054509.1:123145-125687 GCF_000277835.1 Geospiza fortis | reverse complement strand
ACATGCTTCAGTTAGGAAAATTCCATGGTTTTTAAACTTATAGACACATGGCAAGACATAGCTGTTCCCAAAACTTCCTGCAGAAATTAGCTGTACATTTTTCATTGAAAAGCAGTAGGAAACAGCTGGACTTAAGGTCATATTTCAGAGAGCAGCACTACCCACACCACTGCACCTCACATAGCCTTTTTGAGAACAAAGCTTCCTCAAAACCAAACACATTGAACCTGATCAGGGAACTCAGTATAAAACCATTGGAAAACCATGTGACAAAAACTGCCTTGAAAACAATGCACTGCAAACAATGCACAACTAAAAATCATCACCTGGGATTTTGACTTCTCAAGTCTGTCACTCCTGGCGTCACAAGGTTTCAACATCCCACTTCCACTACCACTGACCTAAGGCAGTCTTCCTCATTCTGGATCACACTACAGAAGCTCATCCCACACAAAAAGCCATGGGGACCATAATCACTATGATTCTACTGCTTTTATTGTTTTGAATGTAATATTCTCTCTTGCACCTCTGAGACAATCCAAGACCAAATACACTCTGCAGTCCCAACCTTGTCCTACATACATTATCACCTCAGCCATTGTTGGGAGCTGGGAAAACACCCACAAGAATTGTGTTGGTCAGTATTTCTGTAGCATTAGCACACTACACTGCATTTCCTTAAGGAAAGGGCAACCTAGTATCAACTCCATCTTTCTTCCTGCTTCTGTAGAAGATACCTGCCAGGCCTTAGATCTGCACACTCGGCAAGAGGCAAAGGTCCTCTGGAAAAAAAAAGTCCTGACTCCACTTTCAGCAAGAGTTTTAGAGATACATTTAAATGCAGGAAACTGTGCCAAATATGACTGAATAACAGCAATTCCAGCCCCATTCAAGAACGATTCCAGCCAGGACTATTGCAAGCAGGGCACATCAGATCAGAGCCACAAGAGCAAGCAAGCTCTACATATTTCCCTTATATTACCACACTCTGAGTCCCCTGACTCTGAAAACAGGAGTAAAGCTCACTGGTTGATGCTCTTCAGTGAGATGCACCACACTCAAGGAAATCACAAACACACACATACAGAGGGACACATATTGCACCAATCTACAAGCAACTGACATTGCAATTACATACTGCTTGTATTGCAATTTACAAGCAACTGACATGAGAGCCCTGACTCTTTCACGAACAGAGCAGGAGGCTGCTAGCATGGGCATTTCACTACTGCAGGCTCCAACCCATGTGGGAGGACCAGCCTCTAAAAATTAATGTACTGAAGATTGGTACACAAAGTTCAGGAGATGCCAGAAGTCAGATTGCCTGAATATCTCTGGATCCAGGGCAGGTGGGGAACTTCAGCAGCTCTGAAATTCGCCATCATCTTTCCTAGGCTGATCCAGCTTTTGTAGATAAAAACAGGACAGAAAACTTCCACTTTTTAAAAATAAGATTTTATTTCTTTAAAAGGAGTTCCTTCAAACTCAATTTCATTTTTATAATTTTTCTTTAGCATTATTAAGGTAAGAACACTTACAACATAACGAACTGGGTCACAAATGAGCTAAATCAGGAACAACCCAGCTTGATTATTCCAAAGGATATTATAAACACAGCTCTGCTAGATGGAGTATGAACTCTAAAACATCCTCCTAGCATTGTGAAAAACAGCTTTCTATGAAAGACAAACTTCTACTAAAGAATGCAAGAATCTTTTTATCAATGTATTGGTTGCCATACATAACCCCTTTCCATTCTGCATGCTTCTCAACAAAACCAATTCTGGTCATTAACAATTGCCAATAGTCTCTCCCATTCCTTGGTGCTGCTGTGTATCAGGCACTGTAAGACTCTTTTATGTTGCAGAGCTGTTTTCCTTTGTGTTAAAATTCCCTAAAGCTTGCAATGGAAAGTAGAGTATATCCCTTTAACATAGTTACACCACTCTTAATATTTGGAATGGAAAATGTGACATAGGTACTGAGGTTTAAAAAACAGCTATGATGCATGTGGCCAGTTTTCTAAACATAAATCTCTTCAGGGTTTTTTGGGCTTTTTTCCCCCCTTCCTTCCTTGTTTCTGTTTTTTGAGGGTTTTTTTGTTTGTTTGGTTGGTTTTTTCCATGAGAATCCTGGTTTTACAGAGACAGCCAGCTAAACATAACAGATCATTATGGTACAGAGATTTCCAATTTGCAACTGGAAATGGTTTATGTTTAGAGTACTAACAGTTCCAAAAGGTATTTAAAAAGGAGAGAAGGAAAAAAACCTCAGCATTTCTTAAGTGCCTAAATATGGATTGGCAGGAAATAAATTTAATCTCTACAGTTAATAGCAGTCTTAATGAAATTAATGTTTAACAGAACTGATTTTGTGTGGTTTTAGGAGAACTAAAAATATATTTACACAACTCAGTGCTGCATTTACTCAAACATGGATTCCCTGGCCATTGTGAGCCGCACAGGGACGCCGGGTCCGGGGTATGTGTGCGGGGGCAGCTCGGGGTGAGCCCGCAGCTGGCGCTTGGGAGGCCGCGGGTAGC
>NW_005054509.1:60555-122439 GCF_000277835.1 Geospiza fortis | reverse complement strand
GGCGGCGAAAGGGCGCACCCGCCGGGGCTGGCCCCTCCCTAGGGCCGGGAGCGGGGGCCAAGGGGAGGGGGAAAACACCCTTTCCTGCCCCCTTCCCGCCCGACCCTGGGGGAGCAACGCGTGCCGCTTGCGCCCCTTGCGAGGAGCTCCCGCTGAGCCAGACTCGTCCTGGGCTAACCGGAGGCATCCCAGTCCCCCACGAGTGAACCGGTGGGCTCCGGGATGCAGCTGCAGGGAGCAAGAGGCGCTCAAGCTCCTCATCATTCGCATGCCACAGGGGTGTTTATGGGCCCCTTAGTGGACGAACCCAGGGCGAAGCTCAAAATCACGTCACAGAGATTAGAAAGGGAAACCTAAGGGCTACAGGCTCTACACCGGCTGTTGCCCTTGGAGCCAAAAGCTTCTCGGTGCAGCTGCTGGGGGCGGCTGTGGGACACATGCCGAGGCCCAGGAGAGACCCCAGGCTGTGCATGGCTTCTCTGGCTGACCTGTTATTCCATGTACGCATCAGAGAGCAATTCAGATACGAATTTTTTCTGAGGGAACCAAACCCTTCCAGCCTCTGCCCAGCTCCCAGAACCATTCCAAAAAACAAGAGCTTCTGAAATAGTCAGACCCGAAAGCCCACCTGACACACTACTCTGTGCCTGGACAGGGAGTAGGATGCTGTAAGTAGGAGGGAGCAGCAGAGTTGGAGGGTGATGCTTTGTTTTGTAGCCCTGATGAAGTGCTCCTTCCACAGAGGTAAAACCCTGCCTCTTCAGGTGAGGCACATATTTAAAGGAGAGCTTTCTGAGATTTCCCAGCTTCTCATCACAAGGAGTAAATAATACAGAGAAAAACAAAAGTATCTATCAAGCAAACTATCTCTGAAAACAAACAACATGTAAAATGATCTTCACAAAGGCATTTACCTTCAGGAAAAAACAGCAAAACAATAAAATGAAAAGTTATCTGTGTTGGGCTTCAGTCTATTTTTTATTACCCAGTAGTTCATCATTGCTCTTTACCTTCCTCCTGAAACAGCCAGTGTTGATGCAGGCATTAGTGTGGAAATATACTGTCGAGCACTTCAACAGTGTGGTGGAATGGAAACACAGTTTTGCAGTGACATTCCCAAAAATAATTTCCGTGGACTAATCATTCCAGAACAAAAGTAGCTGTTCTAGATCAACTCTATAAATAGGGTCTAGATAAACCAGAGTAAGAAAGCAGATTCATCAGTGGTGAACCAATCTGGATTTTTGTCACTTTGAAAATCCAACCTGTTACTTTCCAAATCCTACCTTAAAGCATTAATATACATACACAAATTTAATACACAACAAATTATTTCAGAAAATTAATATTTTTAATATTAATATCCATTATTAAATGGATATGGATCTCTTAGATTGGTCCTGTCCTTTAGGACAATGAGATGGGTCTTCTCTATAGCATTTCCACCAGAACAGAGCCAAGCTGGCCAGTCATTGCTGCATGGTTATCAGGAATAATGGAGATACAGCAGCAGAAACAAACTTACAAATTGTTGGAAATTTCCCAGGTTCTTTGCTCTCATGGAAGCAAGGTCCATGCTAGAAAGTGTGAAGCTGAGACAAGCTTTATTTTAAGCATTTAAACTTGTTAGATATAGCACCAGAACACCAAATAACCAGCATCCCTTAAAATTACCTATTTCTATCCTGTCCAATTCTTTCCCCACCCTAGCCAGCATTTTGATTTGTTTTTTTTCTTGAGAATTGGACCATTTTTCATTTTAGGCACTCAGTATCTACAGTCTGGGCGATCTGCAGGATTTGTTTCTCTGACCAGAATCAGTTAAATTATTCAGGAATGAGTTAACAATTTAAGCAAGTTGTAGCCATCACTTTTGAGCAGCAAATTTGTAACAGAGGGCCAGTGTCAGTTTCTATACATCTGGGAAATAAGCCATGTCTCCAACCAAGGTAAATCGTATGGTCTCAGAGAGAAGTTTCAGCAGAAAAGTAATAAAGAAGGGCTCTGTTTTGCAGCTCTGCTAGGGATTGAAAGGAATAAAAGCTAAGAAAAAGGTGGTCTGACACTGCCAGAAAAAGAGCAAAATAAAGCAGATTTAGGAAGACAAAAGAAATTGCTGGGACACCTCCCCTGAATCTTCAACTTTCTTCCCACCTGAATTGAAAGGCATGCAATCTTTTAAAACTGTGAGGAGCAAAATGTTCCTGGGATCATTTACAGCACAGTTTGTAACTGTGACTCTTGAGTAACAAGCATGGGATGCCACCTTTCGCTGAGTTGCAGGCAGTAGATATATATTCAGCTCTATAAAGCCCTTTTCTTCTAACCTGTCTCAGGTTAGAAGTTACGTGAGCTGTTTTCCTTCATGTCTTATGAAGGAAATCATAATAGAAACAAGTTTGCCTTGTCAACATTTCTGTCACTTCTGCCATTCACGGTGTTAGTCTCAAAGAAGTTGAAGATCCTCTTAAATAGATTAGAAACTGGTTGGAAACTCCTGCAGTGACCTGGACCTTGCTGAGGACCTGAAGGTCTCTGTTTTATTGAATTTTAGCAGTGAATTCTACTTTGGGCCCAGTACAATGGGCTTAAACATTCTTTAAGCTTTGAAGCACTGGGCAATGTCCTTGAATGTGGTCCTTATCTTGGGCCGGTTTTAATTGTTTTCAATCCCTTGGTATCTAATGCACATGTGTGTAAGCGTAAGAGTAAAGGGCCAATAAATGCAGTGTGAGCAGTTAGCAAAGTTCATACAGATATTCTTTCTCTCCAAAAATAAAAAACTTGCCTGCCATATTGCATTAAAATTCTGTTACAAGATGACCTGTCTCAATACAAAGTAAATCTTCTTTATGGTAGGCTTTGCAGTTCAGTGAGGATTACCACTGCATGTCCAGGAAAGATAGATTTAATGAGGGAAAGAATAACCTCTTCTAGATTTAAAAAGACATTGGAGACCAAAAAGCCAAGGCTTTGCAGATACATGGGGTTTTTCTGCCACGCTTTTCCTGTAGGAGATGCATGTTCTGTTTTGTTCCGGATCACATAATCCTTGGGGTGACCTTCATGTGCTTTTGCACATGACACTCTACGGCAAACACAGAGTTCCTTTGTGCAGAGTCCTTATTTAAAAATCTTGGGATTTTGATTGGAGTTTCTTCTCTTTCTGAAAAGACTATTTTTCATGTGAAAATTAAGATTTGAAGATTACTGTGATGTCTTTTGAGTATTTGTGCAATCTCATTCTCATGAATTTGAGGCTGGGCCTTTGCACTTGCAGACAAAGCAGAACTGCTTTATTTCTCATTTACAAGACAAAATCAGAAAATGCAAAAAAACCAAATAATTTTTATGGGAGCACTGAAACTTATTCTGTTGCTTTTAAATTTCAAAAGAAAAAAGTTTGAAAGAAATGATTGATCAAAGCTAGTTTTCAAGGGAAAATTTATTTAAGCCAAAACGCTACTGTGGTAGGGTTTGGGTTTTGTTTTAATGATATCTTAGGCAATAGCAAGTCTATTCCTTATTCACCAACCCCTCTTACCACAGCAGCCAAGAATCCAGAAGAAAAAATCCACAGAACAATATACAGAAATAAGGAACTGCAGATAAAAGTAAAGCAGGCCTCCATTTGGGACACAGGTCCTGTGGCAGCCTTTAAACTCTGGCATGAGATTTTTATAGCAGAGTGGAATAATATTTTAGCCGCACATCATGAAGTAGTTGAACGTAAATATTTACTGGGGCTTGCATGTTAATTTTTCTTAGCAATGAGGCATTTCCAATCCTGGACTTTCTAATATTACTAGTATTCTTTATACACTGGCTTCACAGTTTGGTCTTTTTTTTCATTTAAATTGATTCAGATATTTCTAAGGTAATACACCTTCGAGTTGTTATTTGGGCTCTCTGAAAGCAGAATTAGGTTCATACAACAGGTAATGAATGATCAGTGCACCACCTGTTTTTGGAGCCTGATCTTCACAACTGAAAATGTCCTCTATGTCCAAGGAGGGCACAACAGCCATTCTTCACCTTTTAAATGCTGGGCTGGGGAAAACAGTAATCCTGTTGCCATTGCTTGACAAAAAAACGAGCTACAATACAAGGGTGGTGGATTCATTCACTTCTGTCTCTGGGGTATAAAATGAGGGTGGATCATTAGGGGACTCATAATATGCTGACCAGAAAGGCTACACTTGATGTGTGACTGTCCTCACCGGAGAGGATGATGAGGATGAGGAGGTGTTGCTGACCACTGGCTAACAGCCAATATGTGTGACAGACACCAGAATCCTCACCTGTTCAGTCGGTGTCTATCCGTTTATTGGCTGTTACCAGAATACCAGGGCTGAACTCATGACAGAGCACAGTAGTGTTATAGAAACTTCTGTGTATAGATTAAGTTCTGTTTACTATGGGTTTGCATCACATTTTGGATTACTTAAAGCTGTAGACTTGTCAGATGTGCACATTAATTTGCAGCAGTGGGGGTGAACTCAGTGACCCAGAAGATCCTTTCAGGTCCATGCTCATAATTTATTCTTGTATCACATTATAAAGTAAACGAGGAGCTATAGCTTGTCACCATTCAATTAAAAACTTTTAAACAACACTGACTTTTGCATTACCTTCAAAAACAAGATGTGCTTTAAGAATTGAATCATGCATCAATGGTGATGTGTTTTGAAGTCAATGACTTTAAGGAACACAAATCTCATTATTCAAAAGGAAAAAGCACAGAGGTATCTAAGTGCTTTTAACAATGAGTGAATTAGAGTTAAGCCCTTTCAGAAATTAAATAATCTAAAGAGCATTGCAGATTTTGCCCAAGATTTTCAGCACCCTGAAATCAGCCAAACTGAGGTTCTGTCAGATTGCTGCTTTGATTGGAAAGGTAGTAAAACTGGAATCTCTGTCAAACAGGAGAGGTAAATACTGTTTTTTCCTGGGCACCACTAGATTAGAAATTTACTCCAGAAATGTTGATTTCTAATACATGCCACAGTGGTCTGGCAGACATAAGGTATAGCTTTTAAACAGAAAGAGGGAATTTCAGCACTTGATTTTTGTCACCCTAGTCACTATTAATCTGGGTTCAGAAACAAACACTGACTCATTTTGAATTCTGATAAAAGAGTTCTCATCTCTTTTTTTTTGTTACTCTACGTACAATTCATCAGTTATGGAATCACTCCATTACTGAAGGGTGACCCAGCAAATTAGTTGAAGCCAAAATATTTAGTAAAACTTAACTCTGAAAAAAACCCAAAGCAAAATGGTTGTTAGTACAATATTTTTGTAATCTGTTATTAAATTATCCAGAATACAGATGTATGCTTTTTGAAAACAGATTCTCTATGACTCTTCATGAAACTACATAAAGGTTCTCATGAAGTTTCACACCAGCCATCATCAATTGCTCTTCTCACAGACCTGGCTGGTCTATGTGTTACCAGGATCTTGGTGATTTCAATAGTGTCATGAGCTATTCAAGCATCCCAGGGTGATCACCACAGTCCTGCCCAGCCTGGGCTGGGCTTGGCAGAGTCATAAAGCAGAGGCGGAGGGAAAGGTCTACATACAGCTCCTGCCCTGCAATGACATGCCTGTTTTCTGTCACATGGAGATATAACTTATATAAACATGAACTTCCTTGAAAGTTACAATCTGTGGATTTTTAGCCAAAGCACTTTTATTTCTAGATATTTATCTCCCAAAATATATACCAGATTTAGTTTTTACCTTGTGTAGACATTTTGGATATACTTAATAGACAGGAGATGTTAGACTGTTTGTCTTCACACCTGTATTTTCTTAGCTCTCACTATGATGAGCAAAGGCAGCCTTTAAGTAGTGTGGTCTTCACTAGCAATCCATTTGTGAGGCTTGAATACCTTTCCGCCAGCAGCAACTGTTCCACCATATGACTTCACTCACAAGTCAAAAAATACAATTGGAGATGAACTGAAGATCCAAGAGTGGAGTTTCTGGTGGAGTTCCTTCAAATCTCTGAGAGAAATCAAATCTTTTTAGGAGTGCTATTAGCCTTTAATTGTTGGTTAAATAATAGAATTATTTACTTCTTTTCATGTAGCAGGTTTATCTGCTAGTGAGAAATTACACCAATTTTCGCAGCTATGCCACTGGGACATATTGTAGTTTCCACATCAGATCTTGGCAGCGAAACTGCCTAAACTAATGAAACTAGGCATGTATGCAGTGTGTATGTGGCCACGCTATTACATAATGAGATTTTTGATTGATTTCAGTAATTTTAGCTTTGTTCCTCTCTGTACAATAGGATGATGTCTGCTTCAGGACCCTCAGCATTGCCCACCTGGTTTCTTACCTTTCACAAAGTCCCCCTGCAAGCTGGCAATGCCAGTGAGTGGTGAGCTGAGAATATGTGGAAGTGCTCACTTACAGGTAGCCACATCTCCCAGCCTGGCCGCTGGCTGCTGGACTCAGCTGGGATCAAACCTTGGCCATGCTGATTGAAGCAGTGCTCTCAGACTTGGGGTTATGGATGGGCAAAGGAGAAGGTGCAGACCGAACTCTCAGTGGTTGCCAACCACTCTGTCAAACCTGTGACCTAAAACACAGCTGAAGAGAACTTTTACTGCCCCAACCCTTTCCTGCTAGGCATTGAAATTAACAAGCAGTTAATTTCTGCAGTGTTCTATGCCCAACAGATCCTGCACAAGCCCAGAACAGTTATGTGAGACACGGACAAATGGTGAATACTCAGGAAGTGAACTGGGTTACCAGAGCAATTAAAAAAAAAAAAAAAGAGAAAATAAAAACTTCTTCACAATTGTGGTTTCATTTATTGTCTCTCACGTGACTCGGGGTAATCACCTGCAGTACTGGTATCCATCCATAAAGCTTCATACACCTGAGCTGCCAAGCCAGTGACTCACTCAAAGGGCAAGCAATATATCTAAGGTGAGTTGTACACAACCACAGGTAACCACGGCAAACCTGAACAAAAGCGAGAAGGACAGGGGTGAAGGGGAGAATTCTTGAGACAAAAGTCAAATCTCTTACTGTAGAAGTGTAACCAGCTTTATCTGCTCTCAGCTCCCATTTTCCTTGAAGCAGCAGTGGGTCCTGTGAATTGATGAGTCCTGCTGGCTGGTGCTGCCTGGCTCTGCCTGGCTCTCTCTGGACCTGTCTGGCTCTGTCAGGCCCTGCCTGGCCCTGTCTGGCTCTCTGAGTCTCTCTCTGGCCCTGTCTGGCACTGCCATCTCGTTTTCTTTGCCAGAACTGCTTCCTGATTCCACACAGCTGCCAATAATTATATTTTGCCTGTTCAGGCATAAGGGCCATATCCCTTTTATGTTTCTTACTATTTTTCAATTCCCAGCATGGATTCTCCTCCCTTCATGTAGAACACAGTCAATGTTATTTCTCCAAGCTGGCTTCCAAACGGAGTTGCTCTGGACATTCAGCAACTGGGTAATAATAATAACCACAAGGAACTTACTTTTACAAACTGAATCTTATTTTTGAGACTTGTTACTAAGCAACCTCTTGATTACCAGCTAAAAAGAATTAATGCTTTTCCCATCTTAATAAGGCAGGGTAATTTTAGGATACTCCTTAGAGCCAGGTAAGATCACATGATAAAACCTCCCTCCAACACTGTGCATGGCATGTCAGCACTGCTTCTTGGTGGAGACATCTGACTGCTAAACAGGAGACAGGTTTCTGCACCAGCTCCAGGGCTCTGATACATGGCTCAATAAACGTTTGTTGTTCATCTGGCAACAGAAGGAAGCTGATGATTCACTGCTGGATCAAATATTTAATTCTTTATCCCTTGATAAAGCTTTGAGGTGCATTAATTTGAATTCCAGGGGAGAAGCCACAGAGGAAAAAAAGCTAAGCAACATTTGAGATTGGTAGAAGCTGCCTGAATGTTTAGTCAATATAATTAGAAATAACTGCCATAGTTAGTAGCAGTCTCACCACCTGAAATTAAGTGGAAATTGTTTGTTATTACAGAACTGCCAAATTGAGTTTTTTCGCTAAATGTGAGTTAGCATGCGTCTGAATGCTGAGACAATGTTGAACTGAAAATTTCTGTGTAAAAAATAGGGAGTAAGGTTTTGTGGAGAAGATATAAAAGAAATTATGTCAAGCAATATGAAGAAGCATATAGTTAAATGAATTGTTTCTTATTCTCTCCTTAAAAATGAAGGATTGTAATTCCTCAAATAGATTGCTGTTTGAAAAGCAGAAATGATCAGTTTCAAAAAAAACCTTAAATGCTACTGAGAACGGATCGTGTGATTGCTGGTGATAATTTATTTTTACAAGTTTCACTCTTTTAACATTTTTTCTACCTCTTATGATTGCTTTAAAACCATATACTAAATCATCAGTATGGAAGTTTCTCTTGCCTGTTAAGCCTGCTACAGTATTTTAGCCTAGCACATTCAGAGCCCAAATGTCCACCTGCTGATATTTCTTTTAAAAGTAACATCAAAGATGCTTCAAACATATAAAATTGTTCAAAATTCTTGCAACATAAAGATAGTCACAAGGGTAGATATTTGGCTACATATGGTATACACCTAATATGACACGATTCAGTCAAAAGCCACAGTATTTGGGGGTTCTACCCTGAAAGTAATTTTCAGCTCAGTTAAATTCTTATTCTCATGAGGCTGGTGGGAGGTCTGGACATGCACTAACTCACTTCAGCCTGCCTTAAACTCACCTCATTTACATCTAGCTAACTCAAGCTTTGCTCATGTATGTAACTTTCAACTGCAAGCAACACATTGCACACATTGTCCTGGTTAGATATCCGTATAGATTTGGTCTAAATTTTAAAATTTTTCTTAGGTTTTCTCCAGCACAGTCACAAAAATCAGCTTTCATTACGCTGCTCCCACTCAGTGTATTACCTTTGCTTCAGAAGTACTCTAGAATCAGATCCAGCTTGTTAGTTGGCTTTCTTGGGCTTTTTGAGTTTTTTAAATGGTTGCTGGACCTAGGGCATTTTACAACCCTTTCACTTGATAACTTCTCAAACCTGATGGCTTAGTTCAGGAGCAGTGTGTCCCAAAGTGACATGGCTGGGTAAGGTAAGGGGCAGATCAGCTCTCAGGTTACCTCTGAGATACCAGTAAGGATAAGGAAAAGCATCCCCTCCTCAGCTGTGATTACTTCCTTCTTGGGGAAACTTGCATTTGCACTGGGAAGCAGTATCCTCCCCTCCTTTCCTGGGAAAGGACAGATGACGCTACCTTTTGACTGGTTTTAGTGATTTTCCCAACAATGACTAATGAATGTTTGCTTGAAACTTTTATAGATAAACATTCAAAATAACACTCAAAAATAACAACACACTCAGAATAATCACATTAGCTAGTACTTTGCTTAGTTATGAGCTCCCTGAGGTGATCACTTTTGTTTTTAATTGTTTCTTCAGAGTTCTTGGATGCAAAAACACCTTTTCCTGATCCAGTAGGTCCATCTACTACATCAGCCTCTAAAAATCACAAGAATGTGAATATATTTTTTAAACTCTAACTACTGTAATTATTTGTCTAGCTGAATTTTCCCATGTTACCTAGTGGGATCTCCAAAAAGCACCTCAGTCTTAATCTTCATCCCACAAAACCAGGTACCTGGGAACTTCCAGGTCTCTGATCTTTAGGCATCTCAGTACATCCAGAAATCTGCCCTGTTCCTCTTTTGGGAAGAGAGCAACTTGTTTTCAAGCCTCACTTGCAAGAAACAAAGAATCACTGCTGGATTACTGACTCCACAGCAACCAAGAGTGTGACATTTGCTGGCAGATTCCTCTCCCAGAGACTTAACTCCAGCCACATCTGCAGCTGGAATGCTGAACCCACCCTCCATCTCTGCAGAGGCAACATTTCCCACAGGGCATAGGGAGGGGATTTTTCTACACAGAAGAGAGTCAAAGAAATGAATGTTTTCATTAATAGCCATTCACTAGACAACCTTTTAATGTAAATACTTTCATTTGACAGTTTTCTCATTTTCTTTCTTACTAAAGCATTCTTGAATCCTGTTTTACTGTTTCACAGGTCTGTTCTCACATGCATGCAGATGGATTTACATGTTTCTTCTGCAGATTATCCTGCAGGTAAAGCTCCTGTTATAGAAAATGCAGACCTCTAAAATCAGGGCAAGTGTCCCAGCACACATGCTTTGCTAGTTCATCGCATACCCCCGAACAAGTGTTTTCAATGCCCAAGGAAAAACTGGCATCTTGTGCTCCACCTATAATTTATGTTGATGAGCTGGTGTCATGCAGCTGACTGCTACCAGATAGAGAAACAACCAGCAGAATGGTTCTGAGAATCCTACCTGGGGGCACAAGAGTTGTTAAACTAGTGTATAAAACTATATTGAATGTTTCTAGGGGACAACATGAAGTCACTGCTCCAGGAATATCTTTGTATTGATGGGGCAAATCTCAGCCTTGCCCTCAGAATTTTGGCACTCTCTTTCAGGGGCTTTTTGTGAGTTTGTTTGCTAATTCTACTGGACAAACATCAACTTAATGGATTTTCACTGAATCTCTGACTGGTTGGAAGGGATTTTAAAGACCATCTTGTTTCTCCCCCCCACCATGAGCAGGGACATCTCCCACTAGACCAGGGTGCTCAGGGAACACTGCCAAGCCAGGAAATACTTCCAGGGAAGTGTTCAGGGCCAGGCTGGACGGGGCCCTAACAATATGTGAGTATTCTGGAGAGTATATGAGAAATTAAGATGCAATTTCAGGATGAATTGCCAACACTGATACCATAGTCCTACCCTTAGTTTCCCTGTACAAGTGTTTGCAAGGGTGTTCAGTGACACACATTAAATCAGTCGGATCCAGGCCAAAACTAACCCATGAAGATGTCACGGAATAGGAGAGGATGGTGCTTCCTGAACGTGAGCACAAATAATTAATTTTCTAGTTCTGCAGAAAACTTCATGTGATGTATTCAGTTTCTTTCAGATAAAAATTAGTATTTGTTTGGCCCTGGCTGAAAATCCCCTCAGCCAACTACTTAAACCAGCACGTTCTTAAACCACAAAACCAACAGGCAGAACACACAATTCCTTTTGTCTTTTATTGCTCCTGCCAATGTGACTACCTTTATGCAGGCACATTGCTTTCCTAGATTAAAAACCGTTTTATTAATCTGGAAGCAGTGTTTTGACCTCCACCCCTCCTCCTAAGGTTATCCAATTAACATGGTTATCATTTTAAGAAGCATAACTTTTTTGTTTCTCAGGTCTGTGTAAAGGTTACTTGGCAAGAGTACATGCACAGGACGTTAAATGGAGACCAACCCACCACTAAAAGGTAATGCACATGGAACATAATACAGTACTTCAACATAATTTCAAATAAATACCCACATACAAATGTAGTAATTTTAAATGCAACAATATTCCTAATGAATCAATAGTGTAACAGAAGATGGAAATATAAGTCCCCACATCTAGGAATAATAATGCTTTTTCCAGCAAACAGAAATCTTCTCTGCACTTTCAATATTAATTCAATTTGCACTTTTTTTGAGAAGTGGGAGGGCTCTCCTCCAGCAAGTACCAATTAAATCATCCACATGAGCCTCACCAAGCCATTGAGAACCTGGCATGGCTTGTTGATGAGCTTCTCTCTTTCTGTTTGCTGAAATCACAATTAGATACAACATGCAAAGGAGATCCCAATGTGCTGTGGTTCACATATGCACACAGTGCCATGGCTCCTGCCCCCACCACCACCCACAGTCAGAAACATTCCTGACACATTCCCAGACTGATACCATAAATGTGGCCATATACTGCTCATCTGCTCAAGATGAGTCCATCTGGCTCCCAAAGTGTAGTCATGTTTGTTCAGGTTTGTGGTTTTGATTTTTTCCCATCTATACCCCGAATTTGCAAGGATTTGCATGATGAAATATCATTGACTAACAGAATTTTTTACAATTCCTTGAATATATAAACTCTATAGTAAGCCTACCATTAAAAATGTGCGAAATGGGAGTTCACTTGCACTTATTGCTCCACATCTTTAACAAATTCCAAACCAGCCATTCCATTCCTCCTAAGTGACAGGACTTAGCCTACACTACTCTAAGAGTCTCCTTTCAAATTATCAAAGGCACTACTGGCAATAATGAGTGACAGAAAGGCGCTGACAGATAACACCCTATCACTGACCACTTTAGAATTTTTCTTTCTAAATGTACCATAATTTGGCACAATAAAATGAAAAAGTAACAAAACAATTCCAATTTGGAATTTAACTGGTATAGTTGTACAAAATTCTGTTAATCGATAATACTTCAACTTCCTAAAACCCAGGAATTCTGGAATTTATATGTAATACTACTTATTTAATATTTTTCAAGTGCCTATTACTGTTTTAACCAGAGCAAAGTCAAGTTTTCTTCTTGTTACATTGAACTATTCCTAAGAATAATAATACAATATGAAAAAAACACCAGAATTGGCATACCCTGGATTTCTTAATGAACATGGCAGTTAAAAAAATCAGTAATTTAAACATATAAAGCATAACATTTTAATAAAAAAAAAAGATGCTGAAGCACAGCACATAGTTCAGCAGAGCTCCTGCTTTTTGTTGAAACTCTTTTCTAATCACAATCTAGAGCCCCCCCCCGCCAAATCTCTGCCACATGCTGATATATAAGTCACAAGTTTCAAATTGGAGAGAGACTATGAGCACAAACCACTGCATTTATATAAACCTTCTACACAAGGAATTAAAGAAGCTAAAGAAAAATATGAAAAGTGCACAGGTTTAACAATCAGGTAAAAAATTAGCATCTGCAATGAATTAAATTCCCCCATCCAAGATTTCTAGGACAGCACAGACTAATATGGTGAGGATTACATTTGAAGTAGATTTCTTCAGCACTTGTAAGGTTTCTTACTGCAGCAGCACTTATAGGTAAAGCTTGTTTGTTTTATAGCTTCAGGCAGAAAGGGAAGGTTTCAGGTAGTATATAGGAAAAGGTGTTTTCAAAAGTTAGGATCAGGTCAGTGGTTTCCATTCTGTGTGCAATGGGCCACCACTTTGAACCAGAGTGAGGAGGGCTAAGAAATGTGTTGCACTGTTGGAAAGGCCTTCTCCAGGGACTACTCTACAGCTGAAAAATGGAAAAATAAAATAGCATTAGGAAAAAAAAATCAGTGTTTATTTCTCAACAAACTGAAAACTTAACCCCATCCATGTGCTGCACAGGCAGGTTAGTTGGCTGAGGGTCTGTTATCTGGCTGGGGGAGCAGCAGCCACTCCAGCTCACAGATGCCTTTCCAGTGGGTGAACAAGGCTTTGTGGGCTCAGCCTGGAAGTAACAGCTTTGCAGAAAGAAGGATTCTTACAAGTACTGAATACAGCTTTGCTATTCAAGCATAAGTTAAAAGCAGTGAGTGTGCAAGAAATGTTTTCAGTGAAGCTTTAGGTTCTCCAGAAACATGCAGGTCAGAATATCATGCAGGCCTATGCAGAGAATCATTCAGAAGAGCCTGCTTGCAGAGGTAGGTGATGGCTTAAGGAATTTTCCATGCTTTACCCCAACCCATTGAGACTGATATGAAAGACTTACAGTAAATGAACATCTCAAGAAATTGTTAATCAAGAATTAAAAGACAGTCTTAAATATTACCTAAAAATACAAACGGCAGGATCAAGTCACCATTTTATTACACCATTCCTCAGTTCTTCTTCTGACAGGATAAACCATAACAGTGATAGACTCAAACAGCAGGCTGGCTGTTAAGGTTTTTTAAATATTTGCAGAAATGACTGAAGATGGAAATGATCACTAAGGCTATTGGGCTAATAGCAAAACTGCTCACACTTGGAACTGACAGAAGGAGCCAAGCCTGAAAGCAATAGTTACTGTCTGGTAACACCAGAATTGTTACAGAAAATTCCAACTAATTCAGAGAAAAACCTAACAATGCATTCAATTCGTTTCTCCAGTTTACCTTTTTGCGATCAGTATTTTGCAAAAGCACTGTCACTAAAGACATGGAAGCAGTGAAAACTGTGTTAAAGCTCCCTACTATGGTGGAAGCAGAATTGTAACTGAGTCTATTAGAGCAGAGAAAGTTAGCACTCAAAAGCCTGCTTTCACGATGTATTTTTAAATTGTACTTAATGTAGGAGTGAGAAGAATGAAGGCCTTTCGGAAGATTGTGCAGCAAAGAGAAAAGCAGGATTGAAAATTATAAAAGGATCTCTTCTAAAATATCAAGCCTGCTATTTAGCAATATTAAAGCTCAAATTCAGGAGAATTCAGTATTTTCTAAAAGAAGTAGTAACAGACACACAGGGCCCAGTTTCTAAAACCAGAACTGAAATTTATTTAAGCCCCAAGCAGTCATGTTTTAGAAATGTATTAGAATTTAATCACTTGAGGTTTTTTGATTCTTCTCAAGATCATTAGATGAAATTCTGGCTCTGGGCTGCAGTATTTCCATGGTTCCCAGCTTTGTAGCAAAGTTCCATTTGTTTTAAATCTCACTGTAGTAATTTAGACTTTCCCCCAACATGCCTAAAAATATCTGGGAAGCCAAAATTTCCCATGGTTTCTCCTCAGTGGGAAAACCAGCCATGCTCTTATTAGCTTCTGTTAGCACTGGATATCTCCTGCATGTGCATGAGCAGCACATGGAGCAAGCTGGGAGCAAGGACAGGGACAGGCAGGGGAGCACAAGCACAGCACAGGGTTAGAATGGCTTTGGGAACCATGCTATCGAGCACTCACCAGCACAGGCTCACATTTCTTTTAGTAACACTACAGGCATACAAAAGTATTTGAAAGAGTACAAAATGAACAGGGCTTTACATTAAAATAAAGTCTGAGGCTAGGCACTTCAAACTCCGGGTTAAACAAAGAACTGTGCCTTTCTGTGCTCCACAAATTTTCCACAATTTTAGAAGCAACATTTTCAATCTTCTTCTGTTATGTAGGCACCAATTAGAAAGTACACTTCTATACTGTCAAACTTATTGTAATTAAGTGGGTAGAAAGGCCCCTTAGAAGTTCAATATCAGACAAAGGTTTATTCATTTTTAAAGATTAATATGTGCACTAAGCTATTTCATAAATCACTATTAGCAGGATGATCTGGATCAATTTCCTGTGCCTCTAATGTAGAGCCCTGTGAAACACATGGCTTGCATATGGAATGCAGTATCTTCCGTGTACTTAAAAAAATGATCAGAGCTCTGAAATGCTACCTATTTACGTTAATACTGAGAGCTGAGAAAAACTGTTTGTGACCAACAATGCTAGACCATAGTCACATTAATTCTACACATACATATTGTGTGGCTACTTTCCTGTAAAGGGTATCTCAGATGGGTTCTTTCCAAAGTGTTATGTTTGCAAGGAGCAACATAAGACCACACAGAACCTTTCAGGACATAACTTCTTAAAGTGGAACTGTCTACCAGGTAGAATTCCAATTCTTAATATTTTAAATTTTTTATCAGATGGAGTTAATATTGCATATTTTTAATATACATGTGCAAGTTTCTTCTGATTATCCCTCTGAAGAGAGAGATGCAGAGTGTCCCTAATGTACCTGGTTTTGTTTTAGCTTTTATAGCCTATAAAAGCTTTAGGACTTTGGTTAGTGGTGATACAACAGCAAGTATTTAACATCCACTACCACAGGCAAATTAAGTTTGACTCCAGTTTCCAAATGCTCTGAATTCTGGAGACAGCTCTAATTTTAACCTTTGTTTTTCACCACTTAAGCCACAGTAACAAAGAAGGTTTTCCATTTGTTTCTGCCTATGAAAGCATTTATTGAAGTATGCTGCAACCCTGGAGAAGGGATCACATTTGTGCTATACAAACTACAGTAAGTAACACCAGATACATACTCTATCAGGTGTACTCTTAACACTTACCATAAACAGCAAACCCCAGACATGTTAATTGTGGAAAAAGCTAACAGGTTTCCACTATTAACTTGTTAATAGCATCCCCATACTTATGCATTAGTTACAGTTAGGACCACTGTAATACATTTGTATTACCCAGTTCAACAACATACTAGTATGAGTCAACTCATTGTGACGTTAGATATCGGGGATTTACGCTGACAGTTACAGCATAAAATAAGATGCAGAATATGGTTTTTCTAGACATGTGTCCTAGTCACAACAGATTTTATATTTCTCACTACAAAACACCTGGTTGTTCAGGACAGATCCTTCAGACCTGTCCCCACAGGACCGAATGGGACTTACACTGGGGTTACTGCCCTTGGCTTTGGAGGCAGACTTTGTGCGCACCCTTTTGGACTGCTCATGGTCCAGTTCCAAATGTTCCAGGCGCTGGGTCAAGGCCAGTTTCTGTTGGATAGCCATCCGAAGCAAGGAGTTCAGAGTCTTCTTCTCATCCTCGGCTGCTGCAAGCTGCCGCTGCATTTCATCCAGCTGTGTGACATACTCATCACATCTGCAATGAAATACATCAATCTTTAGCAATACGGTTCCATTATAAACACCTTCCAACATAAGCCCTTGTGTCCAGCCTATACAGCAGTGATAGCTTTGCAGCTGCTTATATACACACTCTTAAACAGGAACTTCAGCTAAACTTGTCGAAAACCACAACTACTTCTCACTGGGGTTCTAAGAATCCCACACTCAGCACTTCATGTTTGTGGTTTTCAAGATGGTGTATAATTAACAGCCTCCTTGGAGAGAGGAAGTGTGGAGCCTGATGTATCTGTACTCATCTCTGAATGTCAGTGAGATGTCCTCCCATAGCAAGTAGACCCCGTGCAGTCATACTACTTTTCTCTGTGCTTACAGAGTGGTTCTAAGCTTCAGGCTGGAAAGGGTCTGAGGGCAGCAACAGGAGCATTGTGAAATGGCCACCTGAACTGTGCTGTTTGTTACTTTACACAAAGTCCAAGTAAGAAATCTTCAGAGGTGACTGAACAGCACTATTAAAAACAAGCATGCTTCAGAATTCTACTTTAACCTACTCTGATTATGCTGTAAGTAGTGGCTGTCTTCTCAATAGCAAGTGGCCTTTATTTAATTGTTCTCACCATCAAAATCAATTTTAGAACAATTAAAGGAACTGTGTTAGTGGGAAGGCTGTGGTAAAGCTATATGAATGCCTCAAGCTGTTTCATCTACAGTCATTGTCACTGAGTCTGGAAGCTGCTTAACTTAAAAAATTAAAGTCTACCTGTAGGTCCATATAGAGACAACATTTATGCATATGGATAGAGAAGTAAATATTCATAGGTACCAGCTGGAATTTACCATCTGCAAAGTACAACTTCTTCATAAAAGCAGAAATATCAGCAGAGAAGTTCCTTTAAATTTTGAAATGGAAAAGCCCCTGACTTAAAGGGACAGTTATCATTAGGTAATATAAAGCAGACTGGAAAAAAACCCACCACAAAACAAAACCGCATTGATATACAGATTCATCAGCTGTGCTTATGCTATCAAACTCTAGTCTCCCTGACTTTAAATAGCAGAATTAGGCCTATATGCCTAATTATATTTGCTTGGGAATATAAATAGGAAAAAGAAAACCCAGATTTTTATTTTTGAATACATAGAGATGTTAAATAGCAACTTAGTAATATGAACATATAGTTCATATGCATGAACTATAACTGCACTGCAGCTTTACAGACCAGGAAGTTTGGGTGAGTTTGGGGCCCCCACATGCACAGGAATCTGTCCCCTCGCCTCTCTGGGCATCCTGCTCTGGAGTTCCTCACAGCCTCTCCCACACTGTGCAGCCCAGGAGAAACCAGTATGTGAGGCGTCTTTCTTTAAAAAAAAAAAACAAAAACAAAAAAAAACACCCACCAAACCCAGGAACCTTAAACTTGTTGGAACACCAAACCTGCCCTTCTCAGTGGGGTCAGATGGACTTATATCAACTGCTACACTCCAGGGAGTGGAAGCCAGACTCTGGGCCAGATCTCGTCCCATTGACCCATTTCAGCTCTAGAGACGAAGTAAGATTGAAACAGCCCTGGGAAGTCTGAAAAGACTAAAATAATCTTGAAAGTGTAAGAGTCTTCCCCTCTGAGGGAAGGCTCCACCAGCTCCAGAAGGAGGGTGTGGCCACAAAACTGAGCAGCTCCCAGCATCCCACTGACCCTGGGCCCTGCTGCTCCAGAGTGTCAGAGAGGTGTTTTCTTCCCCTGGGGGTGAGAGCAAGACACAGGCTAAAGATTTCTGGGAGGACAGAGAGGCTGTGGGGTTTCACCCTAGCTTTCAAACCCACTCATGACATCTGAGGTGAAAAGCAAGGTCTGGTTATATTAGAAGTGACCTTTCTGCTATCTTTTCTGTGCACACCTTGAACCTGATTCCTTCCAAGCTCCACTATTGCAAACCAGGGGGATGTCCAAAATAGCGTTACCAATTCCTTGAGAAATGAAATGTGATTGCTTCAGGAAAATATGATCTGGCACTGGAGTGACCTGTCCCTTGTTCATGCTCAGTATTATAGTCCCAAAAGATTTGGGACACGTAAAAAATATGCAGAGGTTCCCCCCACTCTCTTCCAGCCTCTTTCTTGTGAATCAAAACATATCCACATTTTTGTACAGAACACAAAGTTAATGTAGCCCCAAAACTTGCAGCTCAATAAAACAGCACCAAGATTGCTGCTGTCTTGATTTGTCATGCAGCAGAGACGTGTTAATCCAGGCAAGCTAAAACAAGGGGAAGAGAACTCTTCACTACCATCCCATTTGGAACAAAAAGAGATAAGGAAGAGAAAACCAAACCATTGCAGTAAAGCAGAGCAGGGACTTCCCACACCATCTTACTTATGTTCTGGTATCACTCCTGCCTCTTGACCAAGTACAGCCACTTGTGCCAAAGCCAATGGCTGACTGGCCTTTCTAGGCCTGGCATCTAGCCTAGAAAGCAGTGAAGTCTTTCCCACGTGAGCCAAGCTGTAATTAAAGCCAGGATTTTGACTCCAAAAGATTATTGTAGCAAGTCATAATCTCACAGAGCTTCCTGTTAGCACAGAAGTTTACAACATCAACTTACTGTCCCTAGAAATTACAAAGTATTCACTATTTCGAATACCTAAATTGTTTGGTTTTTTTGTTTTCCATAGAACTCTATTCGGGGAGTTTTTCCTTTCTTCCCCACAAAAAGGGAAGTGTTGTCAGTAGCATATGTGTAGCTGCAGTTTGTAACTGTACCTGAGCGACCGTTTTCTTCTATAGAAGAGACGACTGGAGAGAAGCAGGAGCATTAACTACTCTGCCTACACACCATCCTGCACCCTGAACCTGCTTTCCTGATTCTTTAATCCCAAAGGAATCATATAGCCTCAAACTCAAACCTTGTCCTGGTGCAAGCATGGCTGTCCTGGGTCAAGGAACATCACACTGCACAAAGCACAGCAATCATTTACTGGAACAAGGGGATAAGAAGTTTTCCTAGAAGTGGCTGTAGATGTTGCACACAGAGGTGGACTGGGATCTGCACTACTTTCTTCCTTCATGCTACTCACTGGCTCTCAATTTCATTTTCCCAAAGAAACCCAAACCAAAACCCAGCAATGTTGCCTCCCTAACCATCTAGGATGACACAGGCTCTGGACCTGCTTTAGTTGGTGGCAGCAGCAGCTATGGCAGCATATCTTTGTGCCCTGTGTATTTTTACTGCTTTGACAGAACAATAAAGGCTCCTTCCCTTTTACCATTCCCTTTGTCATGTGCTAGGCTACTTCCCAGCTATATATTCAATAAAATCGGAATAGAAGATGTCTTTCTTTTAAAAACACCTTTGAAAGAAGATCATTTGGCTTTCACACTTTTAGGAAGAATGTGAAATTAGTATCAGCCTGCTGTACTTTCACACATTGCAGCTTTAAGTAGATAGTGAACACAAGGCTCTGATTCTGCCCATTTTCTTAGTACTGGTAATTAACAACAACAAAAAAAGAAGCTTAAGGAAACATCAACTAGATTTTTAAAAACAACACCAGCTATATACAAATATATACACTGCGAAAATGAACATCCTGAGTGTTAAATATAATGATGAGAAATAAAAACTAAATCTTGTAAAACTGTCTGAAGCCAAACTATTGAAAAACCTAACTCGGCATTTTCCAAAGCCGCATACCACTGCTTCCCACAAACATTGGTCTGACCTTAGTTCTATAGACCAGTTTATGCAAGGGTCAGCATGTAATAGTTTTAATACCATTTATATGTAAATTCATTAGTAAATCAAGCCCTGTTCCAGAAAAAAAAAAAAAAGAAAAAAAAGAAAAGAAAAAGTGATGTAACCAAATGCACCTGGGCATACTCATATTTCTCCCCTCTTCCCTGTAATCAATGAAGACCACATGACAACTTCCAAGGAAACAAGACAGGTGACTCAATAGTGACTGAAGGAGGCACTAGAGAGAAGCATCAACTACTTCTACCTTGAGAGATTAAACTGTCAACCCACTAAGGAAATTCAAACATGCAGGATTAAAATCACAATTTCTCAGCTTTATAAAAAACTGGGAAACATATTAGCAGAGACACAGTTAAAATGAGATGAAAATGAGCACTGACTGCATTCAGCTGTAAGAGATCAGCCATCTGCTACTTCTAACTCAATCTTTGTATTAGAAATTAATAGTAAAGACAGATTTTTAACACCTTCTCCCCACCTTTTCCTTACCCCAGGCTCTAATTCCAAGCTCTTCAGCTCTCCCCACCCCAGGCCACCCAAGCCGTGCATGTGCTTTGCTTTTTACATCATACAAGCACTGACACTTTCCATGAATTGTCAAACATAACCAGGACTTGTGAATCTAAACCACGGAGACAAATAATTGTTGCTGCAGTAATCTCCTGTATTTTAAAGCAACTCACTTTCCACTTTGATTAAAACCAAAAAGGCAGACAAACTACCAAACAAGAGCTGGCACAGTGTACTGTGAGGAGCTCTCTGCACCATTATTATTGCACAGGAATGCATCCTGTGGTTCACTCTCTTAGCAGCAGTGTTCAAGCAGAGCACCAGGAACATGGGAAGGTGGTGTCAACATAGACACTTCAACAAATCTCTCGAAGAAGACTGTTACAACCCAGGTCCAGGGCCTATCTACAAGAGGCACCTTCACCAAGGCTCAATGTCAACATATGCAGCACTACATTTTAGTTGTCAGACACAGAGTCTAGAGCAGGCACCTCAGTGCTGTAAATGTGAGTGTGTGCACAACATTATTTATGGGGTTTTGTAGCATGCCCATTGGATAGTGAAATGCCTTTGCCCTGCCTGGACATCTCCTTGCTTTCACAGGGATGCTGACAGCCCAGACCTTTATTAGTCTCTAGATGCCATTCATCACCTCCAGATCTAGCACCAGGAATAGGAGGTAAATGCTGTTATTTCCATCTGGGAACCCCTTTCTGGAAATGCTCAAAGTCACATCTTCTGTGTCTAGCTTTCCTGAATATTAATGACGAACAGCTGAGGGAGCTGGGTTTATTTAGTCTTGTCAAGAGGAGGCTTGGGGGGATCTCACTGCTCTCTGCAACTGCTGGAGAGGCAGTGAGAGGATCACAGGAAATGGCCTTGAGCTGAGACAGGGGAGATTCAGAGTTCAAGTGGCCAGGCATTGGAATAGGCTGCCCAGGAAGGTGGTGGAGTCGTCCTTCCTGGAGGTGTTCAAAAAGCATCTGGATGCAGTGCTGGGTGATGTGGGTTAGAGGTTAACTGGTAGTGCTGGGTGGACAGTTGGACTTGATGATCTTAAAGATCTCTCCCAAACTTGATGATTTAGTGATTCCATGTATCACACCATAAAGCACAACTAAGAAGCAGAAGCAAGTTCCAAAGACAAAGCAATCAAATCATCTGACACAGGTCAGTGAAACGACAGAAGCCAATTGCAGGATGGCCAGCCCAAGAATACCAGGATGTTTGCAACATCTTTACCTTTTCCTAGATCATCAAGGTAAAGCAGAGTCCCATCTTCAGTGTACAATAAATGCTCATTTTCCACTGTTAAATGTCACTCCTTCTCAGAGCTAATCGCTTCAAGAACCAGGGAAAACAGGTAATCTCCCAACCAACTTGAATAAATACTGCCACAACAGCTTTATGTTTTGTAGTAGCACACTATATCCACACATGTTCCTCATCAACAGGAGCATATCACAGACACACACACACACTGCAAGCAATGATCTTGGGAAGAAGCACCTACTGCTTCACCCCGCACGGTGGATGGGAAGGATGTTCAACTCGTCCCCACACAAGCAAGGAATTAAATTTTGTGGAGTTCATTATATTTGTTACCTTGTAGCAAACATAGCTCTCAGGGAAGAGAAGGTAGCAGCATCCTCCTTCAAAGCCTTCAGCTCATTTCGCAGCTTCATCATGGTCTCTGTAACCATCGCTTTCTCATTCTCATACTTGCTTTTTAAGTTGGCAAGGGCTACTTCTGCAGTCTGTTGGTTACCAGGGAGAACAGAAACATAACATTTAATGAAACTCTTCATCAAATGGCTGGCTAAAAGATTTTTAATCACTATTCATGTTATGAAACATTTACTTTGTACTGCAATGTTAGACTTGTGGTCAACCTATCTTGTACAGATAAAGTAAAATTTCATTTCTGAACACTGGGAACAGACATAGTCATCTCCTACTCCCATTACGAAGCAGCATTAAGGAAGTTACAGAATATAGATGTAGTGAAACCTATCTGCTAGCAACATAAAGGAACAAAACAATCTACTTAGTATCTCAATACTTAAATGCATTTGTCAATCACTAGCACAGTTCTCTCTTATAGCATCTTACTTATCTTACATTTGGGACACCTTTATTAAAATGTGCAAAAGAAAACTTAATGTGTTTATTTCATTCTTAAACAACACCACTAGTAGTTTAGTAGACTAAACTACCTTTTTTTTTAAGACAATTTAAATTTAAGCGTAGAGAAGAAGATGAAGCATGTCACGTGGTGCTTCAATGGCAGTTATTTTCACCTACTGCACTGCTAATGTTGTTGAATGTTCAATCCCCAAAGACTATTTTTATCTTTTACTTCTGTTATTTTGACCACATTCTTATATCACATTCTCATTTTGGAAGGATCTCTTTTATTTTGGAGTTTGAGAGAGAACAATACTTATATTTCAGAATTCTTTTAAGGGTAACTACTAGAATTCTTTCAAGTAGAAAATAAGATTACCTCTTAATTTTAGGTGTCCTACATTAAATATAACCTGATCTAATTCAGACAGACAGTAGATTGAAGCTACCTTAACCTTAAAAAAGTCTCAGGAGTACGTGAGAAGCTGAAGTCAGTTACAGCCCCAGTGCTCATCTTTACATGGGACAGCTGGGTGCCTCTAATGGAACAGCCAGCTTCAGCCTCAGACTAGCGAAATAACAGCAATGAAAGCCCCACAGAACTGAGGGAATAGCAGAATGAACTACAAGAAAAATTTTCTTTTGCTTATGACCTAGTTGCCTAACATTGTAACCTTCAAACCTCTAAGACCTGGTCACCTGTTTGTTGGCTTTCAGCACAGTTCTCAGAGTTGCTATCTGCTCCCTCTTGGTGCTCAGCAAGGACTTCAGCTTCAGGATTTCTTCCATAAGAGCTTCCTTGTCTTTGTCCACTACTGGGCCAAGCTCTTGAGTAGCAACACGCTGCCTGGACAGCTCAGTTGTTCTGTCCACAGCAGCCTGCAGGTGCTTGATCTGATCCCGAATTATAGCAATCAAGTTGTAAATGTTCATCGGCTCCTTCCGAGGATCTGACACAGGAGATGGCAGAGATGACACTGGGGATGGGCTGCTGTCACCACTTCCATTCTCTCCTTTTCCCATCTCAGTAGTTAACAGCCCTTTAGAAAGAAGAATGGGAGACCTTCTTCCCTTGGCCTCTGGACTACTGCGTCCACCTTTACCTTCCTTGTAGTAGTCCAGCATCACTCTATTTGGAGTTTCATTGTTGCACATGCAGACATGGTGGTACAAATTGGCCAGCTCTTCACTGAAGGTGACTAGTTCATCTTGAGCCACACTGAGGCTGCCCTGTGTTTCTCCAGCAACATCACTGACCTTCTTCAGCTCCTTCTCCAGCCTGGCCATCTGTTCTCTATCATGCCTACTGGACTTTTCCAGTGAGGTGATCTTTTCAGTGAGAGCTTGGCTCTCAGTCTCATATCTACTCTTCTCTTCCTCATACTTAGACTCACATTCTTTGTATTTTGTCTTCAAATTTTTGAGCTCTTCCTTCAGGTCAGTAATTTCTGCCACAGCCACTTTGTACTTGCATTCCAGGATCTCTGGCCCATTGATGTCAACTTCATAATAGTCTCCATCTTCATGGCTATCTCGGTCCTTCTCATTATCAAGGGCAGACTGACGCTCCTTACTGGCCTGGAGCTTCTTCATGGCATTCAGATTTTCAGTGAGCCTGCCAATTTTCTCATGCTGCTCTGAGAGGGCCCCCCGTGTGTTTTCCAGCTGCTTCTGAGATTCCTGCAGTGTTGTTAACAAGTTAACCTTCTCTCTTTCCATCTGAAATGCAGGAACATAGACATCTATGTTAAGGGAACTGTATTACTTAAATGGTTTTAACTCTAAGAGACAGCAACTTAGCCAACAGTCCATATGGTTACAGAAATTCAATCACTTGCACATTATAGAAAGTCTCCACAATGTATTCTAAAATTATCTCCAGTTACAGTGTTCATTGCCAATTCTTTCTTATCTCCTCGTCAAAATGCACATTTTTACACATTTATTCCCTAGGTGATGGTCTCATTGTGAAAACTTCCTTTCAGCTAACAACAAGCTAAAGTTTATTGCTATCTTCTAAATTATCAAGTAAATTCTAGAAAACACAGAGTTACTCTATGGTGAAAGCTTGGAACTTCATGAAAGACTCAGAAATACCAAAACCTTTTCAAGTTTCTCCTCTTAAATTTCTCATTTTTAAAAATTCTGACAGCTTTTTGCATAAGGGCTTTTTCTTACGGAACATAATTTAAAACGTCTGACAAAATATTAGTAGGAAACAGAAAAGTGCACCTTGTCCTAAACTCTCCAACCTTCTAATTGCACAAATACAGCACAGAAATGCTTGGTGCTGACTAAGACTTTATGCTCTTTGAACTAATTACAGAAAATATGAGTACAAAACTTCTTTTGATGAAGGTGATTGGAGTAACTTTCAATTTTGAAACAAACCACTATTGTTCTTGGTAGTGACATAATGAAGTAGACATAGCAAGTATTGCACAGGAGATGCATTAGAACTTTCCACCAAGGAAAGGACACCACTGCCAACTCCATTGCATTAAAAAAAAAAGGAAAAGAAAAAAAGCTGTGTTTTTTCACTAACAAACATTTAACATCCTCAAATTCGAAATCAATTAAAGCCTTTAACAATACAGTATAAACAGTACCACGTGAGATACCAAAAACACTGAAATTACATCCCAAACGAACTTTAGGAGCTATTTGAAAGCACACAGCTTTTAAGGAAACCCATTTACCTGCACAAGCTGCTGTTTCAGCTTCTGGATTTCAGAAATGTTTAATTCACTCAGAAGATCTGAAACCAGACTTGGGGCTGGAGGGAAGCTTTCATTTTTCTTGGGCGTTGAAGTACTGTTTTTGCCATTGCTGAGTTTGCTGAGGCAGTTTTGTTCAAACCCATTCATGATTTCATCATTATTGGGCTCTGTGGCTTCATCGCTGAACTTCAGCCCATCCAAAGAGATGTTTAAGTGGCTGTTGTACAAGGAATCATTGATGTTCATGTAGTGAGACAGCTCCTTCCGAAGGTTGTTCTTCTGCTCCCGCTCTGTCTTCAGTGTTTCCAAGGCCTCCTCAAGCTGGCGCTCAGAGATCTCCTTCAGCCGGATGGCATCTTCCAGCTGGCTATTGAGAAACTCGGTTTCCTCTTCCAGCCTTTTGATTTCATGTTTCAAGCCTTCAAACTCCACCTGGAGATATACAAAGTGGGGGCGAAATCTCTGATGAAAATGTCTGCCTGCAAGGCACTGAGTAATTTTGCTTTTGAATGCTTGATGTCATTTAAATATTGTAGAAATAGAATACTTTTTCATTTCTGGAGTCTAGTTTTAGCACTATGACTGTAAAAATGGCTTATGTAATTCACCTTCACAGAGACTACAGAATAAATTCACTAAGCAAACTGTCAAATGAGTTCGTCTATTCCAGCTCAATCAGGACAGGTGGGAGATACAGTGTGTCTGATACAGAAGCATCCAAAAACAGTCTTCCCTATCTCTGCATGCAAACATTTGTTCTATTAAAAAATTCCCTGGCCAGCCTTCCCACAAAGTTAAGCTTCACATTTCCAAAACTGGCATGATAAAGGTACATTTTGACGCTCTGCTTCACTACCATTCAAATACACACCACTGGGTTAAAACTGTGATCAAGTTCTGCTTTGATACATTCAAATTGAAATGCTTTAACATTTCTCTCATCATCATTTCAGCACATCTTGAAAGGGCTAAAATTCAGATTCTACACTTGAGATCCACATCGATGAGTTTGATGGCATGCTATCACGTCTAGTACTGCACTTTTCTAAATCTCTCTTGCACTGAAATTATGTACACAAACAATTAATGTAAAATTTTTAATCACTTGGGAGTAGCAGGGAAGAAGCAAACAAAGAATATTTTTCTTTACTCTGAAAGAAAGGAACTCATACCATATGATATCTCACATATTTATTGTTTGCCAATTGCTAAACAAATTTTAGATGTCAACATAGAGCAACCTGGGAGCGCGGACCACACCCAACTTACAAACCAGGAATCAAGTATGTTAATTCAGTGTTGCCTGGGAAAACTTGACGGCTGTTTCTAGTTGCATGAGTAACTAGAATAATTAAAAACTAGAATAATTAAAAGTTTATCAAGTAGGATTAGGACAAGGTAGAAAATTAATCCACTGCCATGAAAAGTACAAGCTCTTGGTTCTGTATACTTCCATTAACATAAAATACTTCAGACTGTAGTCTATTTTCAAAGTTTCCAGAATAAAAATACAGCAGTCAATAACGACTAGCAAATATTGAGATAGCATCTGAGGTTAAATTTAGCTCAGGCCAGAATGGCAGCATTCTCCAGTATTGTTATTCTAGAATGAGAACATGGGGCTGAGAACTTTCACCTGCTGCTCTGAATATGATGAATGAGAAAAAAAGGTAAAATCCAAAAGTAACCAACTACATAGGTTTGATTTTACCAGTTCCTTCTCTTCCAGCCTGCATCCAGACCACAACAGCCCCTTTTGTCCCTACTACAGGATGTCAGAGTGCTCAAAACTGCACAATTAAACCAAATATATGCAGATGAGAACAGGTCCAACCTGGAATCCTGTTTTGCACAGTGAGGCCCAAAGTAATAAACAGAGACACAGAGTTTCACTTGGACATAAATAAAATACATTCGATATCCGACATATCTAGCCTGACAGGGCAGCTTTCATTCATTACACTGAAGGAGTTCTGCTGACCACAACAGATAGTATTAACATTGAGTTTTCTAAAGAATTTTGATTTTAGGAGTATTTTCATGGAATTGTAGAATCAGAGAATAGTTTGGGCAGGGAGGGATTAAAATTAATCTCATTCCTCCCCCTGCCATGGGTAGGAATGCCTTCATCTAGACCAGGCTCCTCCAAGCTCTGCCCAACCTGGCCTTGAACATTTCCAGGGATGAGGCAGCTGCAGCTGCTCTGGGCAACCTGTGCCAGGGCCTTACGACCCTCACAGCCAAAAATTTCTACTCCTCTGGCAGTGGGAAGTCATTCCCCCTCGTCCAAGGTCCCTTTCTAGCTTTCTTGGAGCCCTTTAGGTACTGGAAGGTCTCCCTGGAGCCTTCTCTTCTTCAGGCGGAACACCCCTAGCTCTCCCAACCTGTTTCCAGAGCAGAGGGGCTCCAGCCCTGGCAGCATCTATGTCCTTCACTTTCCCAACTGAGCTTTATTTATGCAATGGAACTGACAGCTACCTGAAGAATAAAAATAGGAAGTCCCTCACTGATAGATGAAGATAAGTGAACCATGCCAAAGACCACATCTATCTTAATTAGGTCCACAAATGATAACTCAGGGAAGCTCTTAAGAAGTTCCAAGAATGCAGTTTTCTAAAACTCTGGAAATAGCTGGAACTGTACAATTAAACATGGCCTTTCAGACAAGCAGTCACACAGATGTGACAGTGCAGAGCAACTATAACAGCATTCCAGGTTTATTGAAAGTAGCTAGAAGAGTAGCACAGAAACAGAGAGAGAAGATAAGGATAAAGTAGCAATTAAAACATATTTCAGAAACACTCCTATTTCCAGATACTGTAGAAGGGGAAGGATGGAAGATTGGATGGATGGATGGATGGATGGATGGATGGATGGATGGATGGATGGATGGATGGAATTGTAAAGAGACACTGAAAAACTACTGCAGCAAAAGGACTAAAACAAGTAACAAAGCAGAGAGAAAGAGACTTTTCTTTCATCAGAGAAAGAGAAGGCAACAGAAGGACTTGGAAGTCAAACTAGAAGCAATGAAGTATTATGACTGTGTATAGAGTCAGAAAGAACAAGTCTTGGTGCTAAAATATAGAGCTTATAGTCTCAAAAGTAGTACAAAGATAGAAAATAAGTAGGTGTACGCTCAAATGAGACAGAACCATACTGTAAAACAGGAATTAACTGGTACTACCAAAGCAATGCCACTGGTTGGAAAACTTGCCTGACTTTGCTTCAGGACAGACACTTGTTTCTGGAGACAGATGTTTTCCTCTTCAAGTTCAGTATAGTCTTGCAGCAAACGTGCTTCTCGGAATTTATATTCCTTAATATCATCTCGCAGGCGGGCCCTTTGGATCTCCACATTTTGGTTGACCTGGAAAAACAAACAAAGCAAAACAAAAATGGTGGCACCTGGATCAACTACAATTAAATTGCAAAATTTTATATCTTTTTTATATGCACTAGATTATTGAATTATATTGAAACATATTGAAATTATATATTTTCCCCTCACCCTCCAAAATTACAGAAAAGCAAGTCATTTACACAATAATTAGATTTTGTATTCTTGATTTTCTTACAAATTCTCACTATCGACTCAAAAAAGTCAAGAAACAAGCAGGGAAAGTAGCATTTACACCTGTGTTGTCTCACTGGCTCTAGCAACCAGCAAAAGTTTTCCAGACCAGAAGTCAGTGCCCAAATCTGTTTCAACTTTAACAAGAAGGGCCTTTTCACAAGAGAAAGACATAGTCAAATGAGTCCAGATGTTCTTATTTGGACATGTATTTGCTGCTGCTTTTCAACAGACATTTTCTTTATAACCAGAGCAGTAAGTTGAAAACATGATACAATTAATCCTTTTGGAGAAAGACACTGAGTTAAAACCCATGAAGTCTAAGATCTCAGGTTGAGAAAAAATAGAAACTAGTTGACATAAAATACTCCCTTTCCTTAGCCCCAGGACTTGTGCAGGACTTAATGAAAGACTTCCACAAAAAAGTTAGCATTGTTTTGAAAGATAAGAAGTAAAAACCAATATATTGGTGTAGTATGACCTTGGGATCTTTCATGAATGTACACAGACACTTGAATAAATTGAGCTGGAACATAGAGAGCTATAGAAATGGCTCACTGCACATACTTTTTATTTTTTCCAATATTATTTTCCTTCAAGTCCTATCTTCAAACACTTAACTCATACAAAATGAAAAAGTATGTTCTAAAACATTAACAGAATCAGCTTGAGATATAGGCAAACAGGGAATACAGTTGCCTAAAAAAATAGTATTTTTGTAGCTGTGGCCATTATATGATGGAGTAGTTTTCAACACCTTTAATTCAAAACCACTGCTAGCTGCTGACAGAGGCAGCCTGTCATTTCAGCTGGCACATGGGACCTGCTGCCTAATCTCACTGGTCCTGCAGCCTAAGAAAGCTTCAGCCTCAGGCCTACAAACTCAGATTCCCTCCGAGCTCTCCACTCCCGGCTAGACACAGGCATGTGAGGATGACTAAATACGGTCTCAGCCCTTGAGAGTGTGCAGCAGGGTTCCACTGAATAACCACACAGGTACCAACAGGCACACACAGCACACTGAGATAAGGGAAATGTTTGCAGCTGGAGGATGTGCCAAGAACTGAATCTGGCATGTTTTGAATACAAACACTGAATCACCTGCAACTGTTAAGACTAATAAACTTAAATTCCAATTCCCTCACACATCAGGTAAAGATTAGACTATATAAAATTGTCTGCTTGTTTTTAGCCTGAAAGAGAGCACAACTTCAGAGCACACCAAGAAATCAAAATTGCTGCAATCAGACACTACAGTACACCAATACAAATTACAAGTTGCTATAGCCCATATTCCATGCCTGAGTAAGTGTTGCCTCTCTATCTTTGCACCAACCTAGGGCCACAGGGAAAGCTGAGGGCTGACATGAATTCACATTTTTATGTCTCCTTAAAAGGTAACTGGAATGTGGCAGTATCTGGAAAGAAAAATCGCCTCCAGCTGCAGTGACACTGGAAGCAGACCAGAAATCTGCTGCTCAGCACACTTTGAGAAGGGACCAGAATCCCTCACAGACACTGTGCTGCCTCTGGGGTGGGCATTTTTTCTATTAAGCTAGTCTTAAAGGTTGGGAAATACAGACAAAAAGTTGTGTCTGTGTTTCTAGAACTGTTTCCCTGTCTACAGAGAAGGCTTGATTCCAACTCTGTTCCACCTAGTTAAAGGAGAAGTTAACCGGCATGCTTGATCACTTGTGACCGCTTGTACCACAAATCTTCTCTGTCATATCCCAACAAGAGGCACCAGTGAATCCCCACATCTCCAGAAAAGTAACCCACATTTCCTCATTGATTTTACCACCAAATATTATCCCCATATTTGTTACTATGTCCTAAAGAAATTACATGAGACACCTGCAGCTGAGGTCACGTGGAGTAAGTTGAGATTCAGATGTGGGCTCTTGGATAGCCTTCCCTCCTGGCAGGGGAGGCCAGCTGATTAGCTTAGGACTAGACAAGATTAGATCCCAGTGCTTCAAAGGAAGGTGCAAGAAAGCTCAGGAGTAATAACTGCTGTTTTATCCATTCATCTGTGGTTTACAGTCCCTGTAGTTTTACCAGACTGAACTGAAGCAATAGTTTGAGGTCTCAAAACAATAATTTCTGCACCAGTACCACAAAGACTTCAGCTGAACTACAGATTTTGTAAGTAATCAAACTCTTTAAGTAACTTCTCAGCAATTATTTCCCCTTAAAAATATGTGGTTTCAATAGCAAAACAATAACAGGTCGAAGCTATTATGTTAAGCAAGCTACATAAAAGTAAAAGCCACCGCCTCATGAGAGAAAACTCAAGACTATAAACTTTCCTATCCCTCTCTTTGTGCATTTCAGTGTTTTGTTATAATCCCACACCTTCAGAAATTAAGGAGGAAAAAGGGATAAAAAGGGAAATTATGCCACAAATATTTTGCAGCCAGAAAATCTGCATTGGGAATGAAGCAGCAAAGTACATCCAAGGGTCTCTGTACTTGGCCTAAACAGGTTCCTCTGCTTTTTAAGGCAGCAATCCTGGAACTGAGGGAACTGATGTGCAGTACCCACAGGACCAGCATGACCAAACATGCAGCCAATGTGTCTGTCAAATTGCCTTTCAGCTCAGGAATCTTCCCTTTTTGTGGCTACATAGCACCAGAAAATGTAACAAATCCAAGCTGCAGTAAACCCTGCGCATCTTCACTCACCTCCTTCAGTTCCTGCGCAACAGAATTAAGGCGTTCATTTTCAGACTGTGTGTTGGCAAGGACATTTCTTATCTGTTTCAATTCTGTCTGCAACTCCATAACCTTCTTCATGTAGTACTCTTCTTTGGTAGCTGATTCTTGAATTAAGGTTTCCTCTCTGCTCTCTCCATCTGCTGCTACTTTCTTGTGGTTGGTATGGGCCTGTCCAAAAGCCTAGGAAAGTCAGAAAACACATTTTTTATCAATAAACCTATAATTCTGCATAAGGAAATTCAATGTTAAGTAGTTGAAAACATTTACCCTCATATAGTTCTTCAAGGCAAAGGAATGTAACCTCTTCCTACATCCTCCAACTCAGATTTACAAATCCTAGTAAGTGGCCAACACTGCACTCTTGAAAGTAAACCACAGCAGCTAAACAGTGTTTTTTGATGCAGAATGCTTAAATAGAACCTCATATAAACCCTTGTGGGAGGGAACAACAATGTAGTGACTCTGCTGTTGAAACACAACTGGCTTTCAGCCAGATGACTGCATGACCAGACACTGCTGCACATGCATATTCTCTATAGTGGGGTTAGATTCACTTCTGCAAAACCAGAATCACTGAGAACACATCTGGCATTAGCAGCCTGTTCCCTTTCCCAGGCTGGGAGCTCCCAGCAGCTGCTCCTGGCTGGTAGATTACAGCCCCCTCCCTCAGGCTTGGAGACGTTAGCAGGGCTGCTCCAGATCCAGGCTAAGCCAGTGGGGTCACACCGGCTGAAGTAGGTCAGCGGACAATCCCCCAGCCAGCTCGAGACATCAATCCCCAGCAGTGTGCCAGCAAAGGTAGTCAGAGGCAGGTCAGAAGTCCAACCCACTTGGCACAGCCTGCCTCTGGCTAGTCCTGACATTGGCATTATTTTGCCTCCTCACATTTCTTTTGGGGGTCTTCATTTTGCTTGAAACCCTTGCAGGTGATGCTCCCTGTGGTAGTGTTCTCCACATGTGCCCCCAAGCCACACAGACACCCCAGCTGCTGACGTACGGAACAACCTGCAGCTGTCACTGGCACATGTTGGAGAGCAGAGCTGGCCACTTCCAGTAGTTATATTTGTAACATATGGCCCAGCAGATCGGCCATATTCAACAACATTAAAAATGTGATCTTTAAGTGTTGCACACGCTTGCACCACAATTCAACCCAAGGCATATTTGGAGCTTTCAGGTGCCACAGTATCTTTTCGGGATGCCAAAACATGGCAGATTTTCCTAGTCAACGTTAATATCAGGCCAAGTCAAGGACAGAGAAGCATCTCATGAAACTCCTTATCTAGTCATGCATTTTCAATTGATGCCAGCTCTTCAGAAAAATACTGTCAGAGAAGAAAAAAAATTTGCTTTGAAGAGAAACAGATTTCAGTGTTTTATTACTTCTGTGTGTTGCAGCAGGCACATTAATAGCACAGAAACTACTGATTATATCAGGGCTGAAACAGCTGATCAAGTACGCTAACACTGCCTATGATTAAAGGCACACAGATATTGCTCATATCAGACTAAATTTTATTTCAAATAAGCAAGTCAGAGATATAGGAGACAAATATCCATTGGAGAAATTCTAGCCAGATTCATCAAGATAACCTAAGGGAAACTAAAAAGTGCCATATTTCAGACAAAAAGCACCATCTGGTGCTGTCAAGTCCTTGTCAAATGAATTTCAACAAAGCAGCTTAAAAGCCTAATACCCAAGATCTCCGTAAATGTTAAAGGGATAACAAAAAGCACACTAGCTCCTCAAATACAACTATTTTTTCCCTGTAATAAACTAAGATCCACCTTTAGAGATCAGTATGGATGACAAATCTCTGGCACAGAGAAAGGGACAATGGGTATCTCTTTGCCCAGTGAAGTAGCACCATTTGCTCAGCTGCAGGATGCCAAAACAGCAAATGGAAGTTCAGGATGCTTTAAGCCACAGCTGATCAGCCAGACCTCAGAACCCAGGCATGACGCCATCAAGGAGCTCAGTAATGTTACTAAAGGAAGGACTCTTAAGAATAATTGTGGAGACCCTGGGGGGCATTCCCTGGTTTAGGGACACACAAGAAGCCTCCCTCAAAAAGCTGTTAAGACCCCATTGTCTCCTTCCCTTGTTCCTATGTCCCTGAGCCACTCCTATTCCGTGATGGGCCCTTATCTTTGTACTGCCCAGAGACCAGGGTCACCCTCGAGGTCCCTTTGGAGAGAGAAACGTGGACCCTCCATGTGCACGTGCCTGGGACCTGAACATGTTACCAGGCAGCTGAACTAAACATCTGTGGATACCATGCAAAGGCCCTTTTTGCTTCCTTACCCTGGACTTTATTAGCAACAATAATGACTGCAACAAATAATGACTAATTTGCTTGTGAAAGTTCCAAGGCAGATGCTAGGCCATGGGTTTCTTTAATATCTGGAAAGAAAATGTCATCATTTTGCCCAAGTTACAATTGACAGGGAGCATTTAAACACAGAAACTGCCATAGAGGATGAGACTTTTTAAAAATCCAATATTCTGTCTTCTACAGAGGCTAACGCCAGATGCTTCAGAGAAAGGTGCAAGAAACCACATAAGCTCTTCAAGCTGGAGATTACCTTAAACTTTAACGGAGAATGCCTAATTTGGGAAAGCTACTAGCTCTGAGTTACCCATGTAAAATACCTCCTTATTTTTCAGAGGTTTATGCATTTTTGGCCTCATTAAAATCCTACAACAATGAATTCTATATATAAAATCTTACTCTTACATGACAGTGTTATGAATATGAACGAGGCCAAACTTCCTCCAGAGAAAGAGGTTCTCGTTTATTAAAATAGCTACAAGGAACGGAGTACCCAGGATAAGCCCAGGCACCCACACAGCGAACCAAAAACAAAACAGTGAGCTAACCCCAAGTGCACTGGGCCCATCCCAACCAAAAACAAGTATCCAAAAAGAAGAAACCCCACCCCACCGAACTTCCCCCATTTATAGCCCCCTGTGAGTCCAGGATCGGTCCATTTTGGATCTGCATGATGATTGGTCCATTTCCAGGCTTCTCATTGGTCTTTAACACCGTTCATTCTGGACCAATCGTTTCTGCAGGGCTTTGAATGATTGGTCAGATCTTCCGTCCAATCCCTCTTTGACCTCGCCTTGCCCCACCAGACCACTGTTGCACCAAAGCCCGGACCCTTCTCCTAGCACGTTCTAATAAGCCCCCCCTCCCCTTAACCTAATACAATTAATATAACATAATTAATACAATATAATTGAACTATACCTTAATTTAACTTAACTTAACTTTTACCTATAACAACAGCTTTTCATCAGTTTACAAGTTTCCCACATTTCCATAAAAGAACACATATTTTTGCTCAGGCTTGAAGGTGTGGTGTTAATCCCATGGTCAGCTGTCAATCACTCACTATTTCTTGAGGCATAAATCACAAGTCTCTAGTCTCTGGTGATGGCAAGGTGACGTTCAGTAAGTTATCACTACTTTTATGTGTGAGAGGTTTTTCCATTCACTACAGCAAACTCCCTTTTCAGAAACTGCCTTTATTATGGCTTGTCCCAAATGGTTGACCCAGCCAAATGGAGCTGCTCACACACAGTAACTGCAGAAACAAGCTCATGGTCACTCCAAAGGATGCTGCTGCTCCTTGTGGGCTCCAGTTATTTCTGCACAGTAAGGCAGTTATTTGTTAACAGCCGCCATGCTTGTGAAGTGTCAGCAGAAACCCTGCCATTAGCTTGAGTATTGCTGCCTGGAGTACAGAACTGTGTGTAAACAGCCTCTGACGTACACAGAAAACGAGAAACCTCCTTCAGAGTCATAGTCATCAGGACAGACAGCCTGGAACAATGCAAGCTGCGTGCATTTTTAAGACAACGCTTGAAAGGCACTTCCATTCCAACCAAGCTTTGTTATCTCTCTTATATGTACTTAGAAACAACCTCAGACATCACTGTTACAGGCTATTTTCATAGCTCCTATGGAGAACAGGAAATGTAACTTTTAACAAAACTGTGCAAAATTACAGGGCAATGCAATTACCTGCCATAGCTACAGCCCAGACCTGTCTTAAATCAAACTAGGGAAACTGACTTTTTACTGCTATGCACGAAACCCCTAAACCTTCATACCTGCAGGAGTCCAGCATCTGCCCATCTACTTTTGCTTTAACATTACCTAAAGCACAGGAGCAGAACTAAGAGTTACCCTGCTCTTCCTCCTCTTCCAAAACCCCTACTTCCATCTACTAGGGAAGAAAACTCTTCACAGTTATACTGGATTGACAGACTTTGGAGGATCTCTTCACAAAATAAAAGTTTCTGATGTGAGGGCTGCAAAACATCATGTTCTGCTCAACAGCTACCTCCAAGAATTACGAGACATTAATGTTAAGGGATTTTCAAAATTCTTATCTTCCAGATTCCCAAGATCAGGGCAAAAGCAAAATCAAAAAGTTCATGAACCAAAATGCTGTCTTACTATTTGCTCAGCTGTACTTGTCAGTGCACTGGAAAGCACTTTTCTGGACAAAGATACAATTTACTCACAACTATCTCTTCAGAAAGCTGCATGGGACACACATCAAAAGCCCTCCTTGGGTTTAACACCATCTGAAACTATCTTGGTTTGGAAAGACAGGAGTCTGCTAAGGAAGGCAGGAGCCTCCCCTGAAACTGAGAATGTAAACCCTTCCCACCCCTCCGACTTGTTATAATTTTAAATTAAGGGGCTCTCAGGCAAAGATATGGGAGCAGGAAATAACAGTTCTTTAATAGGTAGAAAAAAAAAAAGAATAAAATAAACAATGCAGTCCACTGGAACAACACTGACAGAGTCAGAACCCAACCTGACACCCTGTGGGTCAGGGTGTTGGTGGCAGTCCGATTGAAAATGTGGCTGCAGTCCTCTGAAGTATCAGGTGTGGTTCTGTTGGAGCAAGGGGAATCTGTAGAGAAGGATGTAGTCTTTCTTCTGAAGATCCAGTGGAGGAAGAGGCAGCTGCTGTTCCTCTGGGGAATCTCGTGGAGAAAAACCGTGCTGCTGTTCCACAATCTCAGAGTAGCAATCGGAGTAGCAATGCTTGGCTCCTCCCTCTGGGCGGAGCATCTCACAATGGGATGTTATCGTTCTTATCAGTCATGCACTGACATTCAATAGCCTGTTATCAGCAGAGGTCCCCTCCCGAGGAAGGTGTGAATGTGGTCACTCAAAGAGAGAGGTAAGGCAAACTGCTCACTTGACAAGGTAATCAGCCATACAGATGGTAATGGAAAACATCTTGCATGCAACCTTCAACAAAACCAACATAAATGAACTTCTACCTCCCACACACAACCTCAAATTCTGTCATACACAACTCCAAATTTTGTATACCCATTCACCTCTGGACCAGGCAAACATGGAACATTTCCCAGTGGGGACACGCAGTTATGTGGTGCAAGTGCACCGAATCATTCAGATGCTAAGTTTTGGTCCTCGCTCATAACCTGCTGCCAAAGCTGCAGGTCAACTGAAACCCTGTCAGGTTTCCTTTGGTCAAGCTGCCATCCCCTACCAGCTACGCCAGTCTGTGAGGTCCTTCTCCCCTCTTCCTTCAAATACACTAAGACAGCATTGCCCAAAGGCCAATTACAACATCCCTGACACATACGGAAAATTTACCATAATTTGCTGGTGAAGGTTTACCAAAATTAGTATCGAAAATGCTATTAAATGCACTTTCATGTTTACAGAATTACTTACATCAGCAGACTCAAGGCATGTAGAAAATACATGCTATCATATTCTTAAATAGCCCAGAAAATATCGTTGCTAAATTAAGGAGATTACTACAAATTTCATGATAACGTCTTAAATCTCAAGAATTTAAAGCTCTCCACAACAATTATGAATGGAAAAAAGAATCTGGACAGCAAATGGATGAGGCAGACTCATCCAAAAACTGCAATGTTATATAAAATGTCAAACCCAGTTCACTTCAAATGAAGCCCTGGATCAAGCTACATTTAGACTGAGTTTAAAGTACTGATTTCCAAAAGACAGACTTAAAAAAAGGTGACGCTTCCTCTAGGTTTGATGATAATACAGATTCATCTGTTAATGTTGCAGGAGGAACAAGATCCCAATCATGCAGATGCAGATAAGTTTTCTGCATGAAACCCAGTACACTGAAGGAAGCTTTCATATAAAACTCCAAGCTTTGAGGAGAAAGTTTTCCCAATTCTGTGAAGTTTAGCATACTGCTAACGT
Source organism: Geospiza fortis (assembly GCF_000277835.1). Lineage (NCBI taxonomy): Eukaryota > Metazoa > Chordata > Aves > Passeriformes > Thraupidae > Geospiza > Geospiza fortis. The sequence goes on along the minus strand of NW_005054509.1, from coordinate 84,316 downwards.
ACTAAGTTTTTAAAAACATTGTTAAAATTTTAAACATGATCTTTTGAAAGAAGTTCTTTATCACAGTGCAGCTGTTCACATAACACATGAAATGTGAAGAATCTCTGAAACACGCTTCTTAGAGAATTCCAAATGTTTCTCTCAGAACAGCTGCTGTGATATGGGAGATGCACAGATTGATCTCAGTCATGCTCAAAACAAGACTCTCAGGCCTTCAGGAAGATCAGAACAGTTCTGCCTTATTTGCCTCTATAATCTGTCACACCAGACCTCTACTTAGCCCAAAAGTCATCCAAAGTATGCTGGTTATGCTTCCATATTTTCTGGGATCCTGAACTAGACTGCTAAAAACAAGAGTAATACTGGGATGCCACTATCAAATAAAACCTCCCAAAGAGATGCTGGAAAGGGCTTTTTCTGAACAAACCCTGTATGATCTCAAACCTTCTACTAACCTCTGCAAGGAGGCAATGTTCCTAAAGGCCTGTCAAGAGCTGATCAGAACCCAGATGCTGCACAGGGACTGTTAGAGGCTCTGGAGGCTGCCCTGCACTGTTCCTAGGGCACTACCTTCACCCCGTACCTGTCTTTTAACACACATCAAAACACAGCAACATATCAAAACATAGGAAAGGGCAGAAAGAGAGTCTCATGGATGCTTAAAGCAGACATACTGACAAGGAAAGTCACAGCCCACCGGCCTTGAGATGACACAGATGAACAGAGGAAGTGACATCCCACTCATACTCAGTCAAAATCACAGGGAGGTTCCTGTGCCATGCACAAATACACCCAAACAAACAGAAAACAACACAAATATTTCAGTGAAGGAGTTTCATAAAATAAGTTGCTTAAAAATTTATTTGTCATCTAAACCTGAACTTATGTTCTCCATTTAAAGGAGTAGGGAGGAAGCAGAGAGAGACAATTGCTTATACACAGATGAAAAAAATAATAAAGAGGGAGAAAAATCTTAAAAGAGCACAGAACTCCACAATACAAATCAACTTCTGGACATCACTGATGTCCATGCTCATTTCTTCTCCAATGAAGACTCCTTTGCCTGTGCATCTAATTTTTTCCCATTTTCCAAGCTGTGCATCCAGCCACACATGATGCTGAAAATGTCAAGCAGCAAGGGCAGTCCTTAGTAAATGTCACACTAGCCTTTTCTCTGCAGTGAAACACTGCTATATGATGCTAACCATCCTCAACAGATGAAGCAGCATGAGGCATCAAACAAGACATTTTCCTTCAGTTGCTCTCTACCACTACTCAAGAGAGATTCAAATCTTTTTTCAGGAGGCTTTCTACCAATTAACAGAGATTAGCAGTCATCCTTCCTCTCCTTCAGCAACAGGCACCAAACTGTGATCAAGGTACACATGCTCTCTCCCTTTGGTGTAAGGGAATAAAGCCAGCCCTGCCAGGAGTCATTTCTGTCCGCTCTGACTTCCAAGCAGAACTCCTGGAAAGCTTGGAGTTAAAAGCCAAGGACATTAGTCACAAAGTATTTCATCCTCCACTGTCATTCATCACTGCCATGAAAGACTGTGGGCATAGCTGCTCTTGAAGATGTGAATGCTACTTTTGTTTCAAAGTTTGTGCTATAAATTAGCTAAATACATATCCTCCCAAAATGTGGTCTCTGTCACTTATAAACACATGTGACTACTGACATCAAAAGTACATTTCCTGACATGGTGGAGCATTTCATCATCCCCAGTGTCCTGCTCTGGAGACAGTGGGCAGGATGGTGTCCCCATGGCCACCTCAGAACCTGCTGCTGCCTTCATCATTAATCAACTTCCCAGGAAAGCCACACAACCAGCAGACCCCTGCACAGCCCACCAGCAAGTCCAGCTGTCGCCAGCAACTTCAATGGGCACTCAGCCAAAGCCTGGGGTTTTAGTTTTGGTTGTTTTTGTTGTTTGGTTTATTTATTTGTTTGTTTTGTTTGTTTTTTTTTTTTAAGAAAAAATCCTGTAACTGTAACAGGGAAGTAGAATTAAAAAGGACCCAATTGCATTCTACTGAGTTTAAACCAGAGAGGAGTGGAAGTTTTGGTGAGCATTCATTTCTGCTTTCTTATAAATAAAGAAAAGGTGCACGAGAGGGGTGCATGAGGTGGAATGACACACAAGTCAACAGAAAAAAGTACTCCTTTCAGGATAATTTTAGGTCTGATGGGTTAAGGAAGAACATAAAACAAGCTATCCTGAGGCATCTTTCTCTGCTGTGCATCATAACAGTTCAATGAACTACTGCCAGGAACATCTACACAGCTCCAGACCAAGCCTCAAAGGAAAGAAAGATGGAAATGTGTAGGAGAAGGATGCTGCTGAATGTCAGCACTATTTAGGAGCTAGACAGCAGAGGAGACTACAGATTTCTACTTACAAGTGCAAAGGCTCCCTTTACCTGCCCACTGTGATATCTAAACATAGCTGAGATCCACTCTTCCCAGAAGTCACACTGCAGGAAATTTGATCATCAATTGCTCATTTTTAAACCCTTCTGCTAAATTTGATGGAATTATTTATTTGTACAGGCCAGTTCACAACGTTGGCTGATCCTGTTAAGCAGGTCATTGGGTCATCTTCTCCTGCATATGAAAGGAGAAGTGACTGCAAATGGACTCTGTACAGTAGTGTCTTTTTAAGACTGTCTCTCCTCTGCAGGCACTTGAGCTAAGCACATGTCAGGACATGCATTACAAATAATTGTTGCATTACAAAGTTGTGCAGAAACTTGATGTGGGTATTATCTACAATGAAATAATTTTTAGAAACTGAAAACCAGGCGCAGTGATCTGTAAGTATTACATTAGATCTCTAGCAGCTGACCTCAAAGAATAATTTCAATAAAGACCATAATTAGTCCTGGGAAGATATGTTATGAACCTTCAGAGGGTGCAACAGAGGGTGCCTCACACAGCCTTTATTGTAATAATTCCTAGAAGAAAAAACTTTCATCTAGTGTTAATAATCAAATGATACCCACTGCTGTTCAGTAAGTGCCTGCTCAATAAATCACTGGAAAGTGAGCAAATGCATCATGGAGTACCTCTGCCAACATCCTTTTGCCTTCCTTCTCATCTTCACCTTTGATAAGAACAATAGAACAATACTTTTTTTACTCTTGTCAAATAAAGGGAACAATGCAACCTTGGAGAAATAGATATGGCTGACAAAGCAGAAGCCATGCAAAACAATGATATTACACTTCCTCAAAAGTGAGGGTTGAAAAACAGTCACCTAAAAAGGACACCAGAAATTGAAGACCACCAAAGAAGACCCCAAAGAATGCATTAGGACTTCCAATAAGGAGGGCAACTATGTAAAAGAAAGTATCATATACACATCAAGTGAGCAGGCACAGCTAATGAATACATAATCGGAGTGTACCATTAAATCTCCGTTTACCAGGGCACTCAATCAGAGCAGGAATCCTCCAAGTGACCGTGGCTGCAAAGAACGCCTGCTTTCTAATACTCAAAACTGCGTTAGAGACTTTCCATCTGGCTAATTTTGGTACCACCTTAACCTATCTTGTGGCTGTGTGGGGCTTGGAGGCTGGATGGAGTTAAAACACAACATTTCCACTAAAAAGTCCCGCAACAGCATGAAAGAAAAATCAAATGAGATCTCAGTCCTCTAAACATGTATGTGTCTGTTTTTAAAGTTAGGAGGAGTTATACCTACCTAAGATAACTCATAAACTTACTAAAACCAACTTATACTTAACAAAGCCAGTATATGCATTCTGTCCTTCATATTAGACCAAAACGGAAATAGTTTAACTGCCCCACACATGACTTGCATGAAAAACCTTTCTTTTTGTATTTGAACACAACATTTTGCCTGCAGTCTGTCAGGCATACGCACTGGGAATGTGTATGGCCTTGCAAGTAGCAGGTGTGACCGAGTTCCTCTTGGCAACCTTGGATCTCTGGACCAGCACCACTACCTCCTTCATCCACAGCCCAGCCAACACACAGCCTGTGGCCAGCCACCACCTGGGCACCAGTACAGCCACACAGATCTCAGCTCCTCATCTGCTCCTCACCATCGCAAAAGCTCTCACACTTCCACAAGTTTGGGAGTAGGCTCTTTCTCCCACACACAAATATCCCCAGGGGCCAAACACTACCATAAACTACACGGCAGGTGTAGATTCACAAACAACAGCTCGAAGGAGATTTGGTACCTTCAGGGAAGTTGTGATGCTTTTCAAAACATTACATCACTTCCCACCATTCAGCCCACTCCATACTGACATCAAGCATCTTCCAAATCGTCGTGTAACAGTGAAGATTTGTGCACACTCCAGGAAAGAGTCCAGTCCTTGATCTGGCTTTCATTTTGTTAAAATAATGGTCTACACTTTCTTTGGAGAAAGCCCAGTTAACACACAAAAATAATTCTAGACTGCCTTCCATAAAATGTTGTGGTGTGAGCTGGAGAAGGATTATACCTTCCAGAGTGTCCCGGCAGCGCAACCCTACAGCAGAGCTCAGTTCCCCTTGTACCTGTAAAGTAAGACACTGCAAGGAAACAAAGTGACATTGTAGAAATTTGAAGAATCAGCCTACCCATCTACGGCTGCAAAAGCCTGCTGAAAGGGCCTCAAAATGATTAACTCCAGAATTCAAAAAAGCTGCTGCAAGATTATGAACTACATTTCTATAAAAGGAACATAAAAATAAAGCAGAAGATATAACATTGTTGCTCCCACACAAGAAAGATTACTTATTACATATGAGCACAATCCACTTATGCAACTGATGTTAAAGTGTAGGCTTCTACAAGGTCAACCAAGAGTTTAAGTTGGCACCAAAGGAACTGCTCCCTGGCTCAGCAGACAGTCCCAAGAAATCAAGTTTAACCTCTCTCTCACCTCCTCTGCCCCAACCCAGCACTTGAAATTAGAAAACCAAGAAGATAATTGTTTTAACTGGGAGCAAGATTAAGAGGTTCAGGATGAGAGAACACAGCTTCCACTCACTGAATTACTGGTAACCAAAGGAGCAGACACACACAGTGGTGATAGAAAACACTTTCCATCCTCTTCACTGGCTTTGCTTCCCAACCAAGGATGTTTTATCTGTATGGATAACAGTAAGCATGAAATCCTCCAGTGATATTCAAGTAAATGTTTTCCTTTTTTTTTTTTTAATACAATAGCTAATAGCATACAGCTCTCATTGCAAGAGGACTCCTCCTAAGAACAATGCTTGCCTGCCGTGCAGGCACACCCACTCTAGAAATAACATAAGGAAGTAAGTCGCATCCTGCAAAACATATGTAATGTACAGCTTATTACACTGCTGCTTATTTACCAGCATAGTGGCTTCCCCTGGTTCTGACAATAACAGAAGCTTCCAGGAACAAACCCTGCTCCACAAGGAGTCAGAAGTATGGCTGCATAAACACAGCCCAGTACATATAAAAATACCTACTAGTTGTTGGCATCAGAATGAACCAGGGCATGAGGCACTTTGGGGGAAAAAAATTTTACCATCTCTGACTAATTATTTAAAATACCTAAGCAGATTTTCAATTACTGAAGTATTAAAGGAGACTAATGCTAAGTGTGGAATCACTTCCTGCATATGTCAAAGTTACCTGTGCTCACATGAGCTCTGTTGTTCATACACTTTTATGCAGAGAGCTTTATAAAAACCAAAACTACTAGTCAGGCTTTCTGGTTTTAGTTGTCTTCAATCATTCTCACAGAGGTGTGCACACGTACACGTGCACAACTGCACAAGGCATTTCATCCAATGTACCATTGGTAGCTAGTTCTGCATGGCAAAACCAGACATTTTCTTGTTATCTAATTGCCCTTTCATTAAGAACTCATTACACCTGAATGACAAATTTATTTCTCCCCTAGAACCTAAGCAAAGGTCCCGACAGTTTAACCTGAATACAACCGCATAATCTGTTGTGTCCTACTAGCACAGTATTTTCAACAAACTCCAGAGGAGTCTCTCGATTCCTTCTGACATGTTCTGCTTGCAACCTACATCCAGGAACAGCAGACATATTTGAGCCTCTACTTTGAGGTTTAGGTTAAAAAGCAAGGAAGGAGAGGGACAAAACGCGGCCTTCTTCTCGCAATGCAATTTCTACAAACACCCTGTAGAGAGCAACTGCCAGCTGCAACAGCCACGTGGCCAAGTCACTGGTGTGCGCCAGTTAATCTGGAGCACACAGCTCAATCAATACTTGATGGGGCTGGCGAGGCACTGCCAAGTGCCCTCCGATATCTGTCTGACAGTAGTGTCAGTGTCAGAAACAATTCAAGGACGGGGTTTTACCATCACTTAAAAAAGGGAGGACAAGTGCATTTCCATCTGTTCAACTCTATGAGACACTTTGTGAAGTAAAGGGAGGATTAGGAAAGAGATACAAAATACAGGAGGAAGTGAAGCCCTGGTGCATGACTTAAACACTGGCAAACAGGAAACAAAGGCCTCCCTTAGGGCCCCATCCCTGCAGGGGTCCCAGCAGCCCTGCACAGGAAGGAAGAAAGCCCCTCAGCACATGACAGCGCAAGCACGCTGGCAGCTATTTTTACAGGGCCCTGTAAAGATTACAGCAATCACTGCTCATTTTGGAGCAGAATACCTGTCAAAAACAGAGCAGTAAGAGGCACTGTCCTTGCTGGCAAGAGCAGGAGTTTTGGCAAAAACAGACAGCCCAACAGAGAGATCTGCACACTGTCACATACATGCTGAAGATGTTATGGATCCTGCCCCTTTGTTCAAGCCCATTCTAGCAGCATCCAGCACACCTAAAGAGACTGCAGGTTATCCTGGGATGTGTCACTGCTCTGTGGCCATCTGAGAGGCCTTACATCACCATGACACTACCAGCTGCAAAGCAAGTGCCTCTTCTCTCCAAACATTCAAATACTTTTCATTATTTAAGTTTAGCTTTGTTTTCCACCTTATGAGCAAACCCACAGTCTCCAAAGTTCAGGCCTGATGGTACCACGGGAAGTCAATGAGTCTCATTGCTTGCAAGACAGAGCTGCCAATTACAATGGGAAACCTTACCTCAGCAAGGCCCAATGTCCAAAATCAAGATAAACTTGGGAATTCTCTAAATTGGATGCAATCTGAGAAACCCACAGATAGCTTGTGAACACAGTCTGTTCCTGACTTCAGAAATCTTTCACAGAAACTGTAACTAAAAAAAAAAAAAAAAAAATTTAAATCCCCGCCAGAAACCAAAATGGAGCTTCAGAAAACACCCAAACAAAGCCCACAGCGTTCTGTCCTTGCCAGGAATGCAGCAACAAGCAAGCAACAGCAAAGGGTCAAGAAAAAGCTGTCCTCAGATTTCAAATTAATCAAACACAATTGCTGGCTACTGAAAAGGGAGCAGAATTAGTTAAAATAAATGACTTAATAATAACAGGACAAGAGCCTGATTATTATTGGACATGGCAAAGGGTGATTTTTTTTTTTGTTCATTACAAGACTGTAAAGAGAAGTTGTGTGTCGCAGACATCTTTTTTGTGAAAATCCTTTCTTAGGATTTTTCTTGCTGAAGCTGAGAAGTTTCAGCAACAAGATGTAAACAACTGTTATCTGCTGCTGTGGAATGTAACAGGTAGATCTGTGATTAGTTTCTTGTAGATGTTTAGATCTGGAGACCACTTATGGCAGAGCTGGCTCTCGCCTTTGTTATCATTCTTTCTTGTCTATTCTTAGCTTAGCTAGCTTTTCTGAGAAAACATTTCCTTCTTTTTCTTTTTAGTAGAGTTATAATGTAATATATATATATCATAAAATAATAAATCAAGCCTTCTGAACATAGAGTCAATGTTCTCATCTCTTTCCTCATGCAAGAACCCTTGTGACCACTGTCACAGTTGTGTAGATTTTTAAATTATTGGCTGAACTGTATAGCACCTTGTCAGAGAAGAAAAACATATAAAAAATTCTTCAAAGTTAAAAGATGCATAAAAACTCGCAGGATTCAACACAGAAAAGATGGAATTACCAAACTCTTCAGAAAATTGCACAGCAAACATTAATTACACTCAAAGAACAATTAACTACAGTTAGAAATTCACAAAAATATGGATCATTACAAGTTCCAAAGGACATCTTGAAAAAGCTCTGTCTTGGGAGTCCAAGGCCAAGGTCTGAAACCTGAAATGACAGCAGTGCTTCAGAGGATCCAGTGAAAAACAAGGAAGAGTTGGAAGAGCACAATGGATTCACACATAGTGAGAAACTGCCAAAACCATTAGAAAGGAAATTGTCAAAGACAAGAAACTTGAATAATTTACAATGTTATTTTATCCTAAGGCCTTGGACATTCAGAATTAAAGGGCAGTAAATTAAATCTGTGAATTTTGGAGACTTTGAAAGCAGATCACAGAGCTCCTAAAATAGCTTTACACAGCTAAGTCAAACCATAAATAAATATTATATTTCTTTAAAGAATTAATTTACAACTAATAATATTGAGACTTTGTAAGTACACATAAGGGAATTATTTTCTTCCCCCTCCAGACAAATTTAAAAATAATTACATGTTCTTCATCATCTCAGGACACAAGAAACTCCACGGTTATTCACTTTCAACGGCAAATCCAGGTATGAAGTGCTACTGATGCACGTCCCATATGATTTCACACCTCCTGTGTAAAGATGTGCAGAACTATGCGGTCTGTGTGGTAGGAAATAAATACAGCCACCACGAGAAACATAAAATCCTAGCCACGAAGAACAGATCCCAGATTGCAACAACACAAGACAGAACTGCATACACAGAGGTAAGGGCTAAGTTCAGACTCTCTTTTTATAAGGAGTACTAATGAAGAGACAATAAAGTATTACTCAAAAATAAAAATGAAGGATTTTTCTTCCAAATAATGGATCTGATTTTATTTTGTACTCATAATTTCATCACACTCCTGATTTCAGCAGGGCAAGACATTGCAGCAAAGCAGAGCTGAATAGCAGGAAGCAGAAGGAATGTTTACATTCCTGAGGAGTTCTCTCACTGCCAGATCCACTGAAAAGAAATCAATATTATTATCATCTTTTAAAAAAACGCATACAGGAAACCTGATTTGGAATTTTGGACATGTAAGGTCCAAACATTAATTCAAAGGCCACTTGCCACCACAACAGCTGTTTGATCAGCTCTTCTATTTTGCCTATGTTTTTGTTTTCTTAGATGGGGAAATGTCTGTGACAGATTCATTCATGTCTGTCACCATCCTCCAGCCAGAGGCCCTTCATGTGGTTGCTAACTGAAAATGCATCTTAAAACAAATAAACACATCTTGACTTAAGTTCTGATCTCATGCTCAGTAGGAACGCAATGCAGGTTTTGTTGCCTCTATTAATAATTTAAACATCTCTATGAAGGTTCACTTGCCCAAGGTCGCACCTGAGGAGGTGACACATGTGAACCCCTCTGCCAGCACCCCTCACTCTTGCACTTGAGTGAGGACCAGACTATTCAGGAGCCATCTACTCCTAGGCCACAGGCAGATCAAGAAGGCCCACACCGGGTCTGATCTTTGTAGTAATGGTACAGACACTGCTATATAGAATCATAAGTGAACAGGATGGGAAGAAAAAGTCTTACATAATAAGGATTTTAAGAGAATTTTATACAGTAGTATATTTCAGATCCTATTGCTAGAATCCCACTGAAAATCTCCAAATTACTTTTTTCCCCTCAAGGAACTTGCGTAAAAACACGGAATTAAAGCAAGCTTCTGGATATGTTTCACTGATAAGCTGCCCACAAACTTCTGTCCCCATTACTGCTCCCTCCTTCCATCCTATTTGACTGCATTTCTTTAAACAAATCCACATATTTATGAGCAAATAAACATTTTGACTGCATCTTGCTCTACACAGTAGTTCCCCAAGGAGAGGCATAAAGCCTAGTCTTAACAAGGGTTCGAAAGGCAGTCTCCTCCTGTCCCCAAAGGTGAAATTTTTTGTTTATTAATCCAGTTCAGCAATTCCAAGAGCAGTGAAAAGTTAACCCCACTTCACTGATTTATGTTGTGGCAGTAGCCTCACGTAATAACAGTAATTTAAACTACAGTTTTACACACACAGCTGCCTTGATTAAAACAAACCAATCCATACTGCCAGGACTGTTTGCTTTCATGCAACACTTACACAGCACATGGCTGGTGGCTAGTGAGCGGACAGCCAACAGCATGGACCCAACACACACAGTCACAGGCAAAGTCATCTCCCATCACCACAGCATCCAGGGTCAGGACTTCAGCAACAGGTACCTCCCAAGTTTCATATGGTATGACCATACAAGGAAGTGGTAAATAACTACTTCTCCATACACCTCATAGGGGACTTTGGAGTTGTATCTACAGGCAGATCAATAAAAAACCGTGAGTCCTCTCCACACACAAACCATCCCAGGACCATTGTTGTACAGGTTGGTTGGACAGTGGCCCAAACAATAAGCTGTTTTCAGAAAACCAGGGATTCATCCTCTTATGTGGCATGAGGGAGGGATTAAGCCTTAATTTAGCACCATTTAGAAAAGATTACCCTTTAATTGCAATAGGAGCTGGCAGACACTGGCAGCAATGAAAAGCCTTTATCCTGCAAAGCTTCCAGGCAGTCATTGACAGCTCCCAGGCCAGCAGCAGAGAGCCAGCCCATGCTGTCCCCAGCCAGCCGCTCAAGGCCACTGGACCGATGGGGCAGAATGCGGGGGCCACACAGCTGCATTACAACTGCAGAGACAAACCCCTCATTCAGTGGCATTCATTGGGTAGGGTATGTGGGGCTGCCACAGTGCACTGAGGAGCCAAAGCTGTCAGAAGGGCTCAGCTGCCAGTACCACCCAGAGCTCTGCCCGGTGGGACTGAGCTGGTTTGGGCAAAGATCCAGTACTGGGGATATGCCCACTTGCTGCCTTCTGCTATCAGTCTGGCCCAGTCAGCAGAGGAAGATCCCCACTGACCTCAGCTCTGCTATTCTCTGGTGACAGGGCGAGAGAGGTGTCATGCTGTATTTTCTGGCACTGAGAACTCTGCTAAAGCAGATACCTGACACGCCTCAGGTGGAAGGTTGCCAGATCCCTGCCAAGGGTTCCCAGTAGCCCATTGCTGCTCAGGAGCCTGTTACAAATGTCTTCTGATTTGGAGCAAAGCTAAATTTTCTTCCAAATTGGCACCCAGGAAAATATAATACTTGTTCAAACATATTTTGTTGCAGCAGTAACATGTGTTTTACATCTGTGCTGCATTAATCCAAGATTAGGCTGGTACAGGACATCCCAAAGCCTACAGCAGTTTAACTCAGGCCAGCTTTATTTTTAAAGGTTCAATGAAAAGTAACAATTTCTATGCACTGACAAGGCCTTAAATCAAGGTTTAACTCCTTTCCTCTCCACTTCTTACCCATGCTGGGCAGTGCCTGGCATTTCTGACAGCCTCAGGCCTGAAAGATGAAGCCACTGTCCACCTGGCTGAGCCATCTCAGCTTACTGGGAACCAGTGAGGGGAGAAAGAGCTCTGCGGCATGGAGGCTGGGAGCTGGAGAAGAAAACTGTGTGACTGATTAGATGAGGAGCCATGAGAAGTACTAGTGTCAAGGGAGAAAGCAGGTCTTGTAAGGAAGAGGCAAAGAGAATGTGTCCAAGGGAAAAGATAAGTGATGACAGTCAAGACAGTGGCACAGGGCAACAGCAGCAGGAGGAGGGTAACAGCAGCAGGATGATCAGCAGCTGCAATGGAATTCAACAGGAAACCAAGGAAGAGGAACAAAACCAAGCACAGGATGAAGTAGGAGTGGGAGGAAGAGACATGAGCCTGTAAGCTGCTTGTCCACTTCAGATATCAAAGGGCAGCCTCAACCTCTTTGTGTCCTAACTGCTTCCAGTTTCTTAGCCTGTGGCTGAAGTTTGTCTCCTACCCTGGAAGAAAACCTAACCAGTAATTGTGTAATTTGCTCAGGGCATTCTTTCTAAAAAACTTTCAAGTTTTGAAAGTTCAACACCAAGTAGCCCAGCATTGCACTCAAGAACACCTCAGAAAAAACTCAAGAGTATATTATTAGTTATCCTTGGACATTATTACACTTTGCATTCACTGTCACTGCTACCCTTGCTGCTCATTCTCATATGAAACACTGGATACATCCATACAGGACTGATGTCTAAAGCATAATTAATCCAAAATAAAATTCGGATCAGAACATAGAACTGAGAGTTGCATCTCGTACTCTATGACACACTGAAGCAGACCAGTGTTACTTTTTAAGAATACAAGGAAGAATTTTGTCTTTCCAGGAGTTCATTTCATATTTGGAGTTGAATTTCAGCAAGTTGATTTGTTGCATTATAAACAGACACTAGTTTTAGGCACATGAAGGCCACAAAGTTAAAGAAAAAATGAAAGAGATTGAGTAAGAGGAACCCTAGCCATCCACACAGATGTTATTCAAATTCCTCAAACATAACTTCTCCATTATTACTGCAGTCTTCTGCACTACAAAAACAAAGAGAAACAGACATATACCTATTATCTACAGACCTGAAATTTCAAGACACTAGATCAGTAATCCAACAGCAAAACACTACAAACTACACTCTGCTGCAGCACCAAAGGCAGCATTAAGACAGTTCTTAAAACACGAGAAGTTAAACAATTCAAGAGTTAAACAACCTAAGCCTGAACACTGGAGAGCATTCCTGGGTACACAGACACCAAGTACTAGGCTGTTCCTGATAGCTCTAGAATCCTTTAGAAGTAAAATCTAGCTTTAGAGACTCATTGAACTAAGAGGCAATGCAATAAAACTTGGATCTGCATGAACTCCACATCTCATGGAGATTCTGTTCCCTTGTTGAGCAATGCCTACTGAAGATTAAGGCCACATTCTTGATTACAAAGCCTAATGTTATGTGCAGTAAGACAAAACTAACACATGACTAGCACAGCGTGGTACCAGGCAACAAATGGAGCTCAGGGCAAGAAAAATACTTTCATCAAATTAATCACTTTCTATGGAGATGACCCCTGCCACAGAGAACAATGATAATAAAACAAGAAAATACGTTTCTCATAAAGCACACATACAGTGTCAACCTTAATGCTCTTTCAGGTCTATTATGGGAAAAAGAGCATACACAGCTACATTGAGAGCGGCAGATCACAGGGCTGATAAATGCTCTTTAAGGCCTGTCCTCACAACTCCCAGAGCCAAGAACCTTAAAAACAAATGGATGCCCCACAGAGGCTTCACCAGCCCCAAAAGCCTCCCTGGATGAGCCAGATTCCAAGATGCTCCCCAGCTGTAGTCTCTCACACTGAGGAGCATGAAAGGAATTTATGCCTTACTATCCTCCCCAAAAACCCTAACAATAGGGAGGTAAAAGGGAACATCAGATTAATTTTAATGTTAATGGACTTTGTGTCACATTAAAAGGGTCCATTTGCTTCAGTCCCAATAAGGCATTTATATTTTAGGGCACTTGGCCACACAGGCTACATTAGAACAACCAGCTACAAACCAGTGGAGTAGCTATTTTTTATGTGTGTATATATATATATGTGTGTGTGTGTGAGTCTGCATGTAAGAGCCGCTCTGTCCCACAAAATTCCTTTACTGCACTCTTATTGTTTGGCTTCTACCTGTTTCCCAAGTGAAATAAGTAGGCATTTCTCCCTGTCTCCTTCTACAGAGAGAAAATAAGAGTAAGCTGATTTATTATTAAGTGCTCAGATGGAAAAGCTGTCTGAAACATAACACTGCTAGGAAAGCTGCACTCTTCCTTTCCATGAGAGCCTGTAAAACAGAACATTTCAATGGGAAAGTTTTCCTCCACACTTCCAGGACAGACAATGCTCAAGTCGACTATCCCAGCAGCCTTGACAAAAAGTCTACAACCCAGCCCTCAGAGGCCCTCTCTAATTCCTAAAACCCTCCCAGATTTCAGAAAGAAGAGATCATAAGGTATGTACTTAAGCCTCAGTCAAGCCATGAAGAGTCCCAGCTATGGTTTTACTCCAATTCACTACTATGCTTACCTCCACTGTGAACCCTGAAGGACAGAAAAGTGATACAGCTCACATGAATGAAAATTAGTCCTGAAATACAGGATTTTCCCCACTCCAGAACCCCACAGAAGTTAAAGGTAAGCACAATTCATTCACATTGTTTAAGGAGTTACATTAGCAGTATACAAGTATAGAGAATTTAATGGTGCAGAATACATGCAGAGGTGAAGGGAGGGCTTCAAAACTGCCAAACATCAGAGTGATTAATAGGATCACTGCAGAAGTCTACATGCACGAATAAAACTATAAAACCCATGAAATACCTGACAATGACAGATGATTAACTCTTCTCTGCATTCCTTTCCTAAGGGGTAATACCGCAAGTATCACAGTAGACAGCATTCTGTCAGCCCTCCTGAAGTCCAGACACACAACTAATATATCTCACGTGCTCCACTTGGTAAGATGCAGATTCAGCTACTCAATCCTTCAGTGTGTATTCACTGACTAAATAGAGCAGGAGGGGATGAACAATACAAATTAGTTCAAACTTCAGAATTAAACTATGGGGCATATTTTAAAGTACAGTATGTAAAAAACATACATATGTAAGCAACAAAGTAACAGAACTGTAGATACTGAAGACTGGAAGGGAGCCCTTGAACGTTATATACTCCAACCTTCCTGCTTAAAAGCAGGGTCACCACTAAAAGCATGCTCAGGACATTGTCCAGTTGGGATTTCAGTGACTCCCAAGATGAAGGCCACATAGCCTATGGGCAAAGAATAGAAAATAAGTTACATATGGTACATTGTGTTTGTGGTTACTAATGTATGTGCTCAGTCTTTAGTTTTTATGGACTGCTCTGTAGCAACACAAATAATACTGGAGGCTAGAGCTGAACAACTCCTCAGCTTGATTTCTTCCAAGTGACTCAAATCTGTTCTTAAAATATTTCTATGATTACTGAACGATCTCAGAACAAGACTTTTTTGTATCCACTGTGGGGAGGGGGAAATGTTTTAAAACAATCCTGCTTCCTAAACACTGCTCTAATTTAGCCATTAAATGCAAGTGGTCCTGTTTCCCAGGCAATAGTTTGGATACTCGGCTTCAGCCCACCTTTAAGAAGCTTCCTGAATTGGACTCAATTAGTATAAAACATACATGCAAAAAAAATGAGGAATCAATAACCTCTAAAGAAGAAACTTGCAAAAATGCCTTCTATTTTGCATTTTGTCTCCGAGTCAAATGCGTCTGAAAGGCAACCTGAGCTTCAGGTGGAAGCAGATGTTATACTCAACCCTGTAAACTGCACCAAGAGCCAGAAGTGTCTAGTGCATCCATATGAACCTTCCTACCAGCAGATGCTCCTCATCAGCACATCCTGAACCCTTTTCATCTATGCCAAGCACTGTAACATGAATCTCACTCAAAAAATACAATCTCTCATCACTTTCTAAGTCAGCTACATGCTGCAGTGTGGCACTTTCCCAGGGAACATCCCATCTCTGCTGCTCACCATCACAGCACCCAGCATGCTTGCCCCAATAAACCACCTTGAGCAAGAGAACACCAAGCTATTAACAGGCAAATCTGGTGTAAGACCAACATCCACTCTCCACCACTGACACACTTGACTTATCTGTCTGCAAAATCAAACTTTCATGTGAGGCTGGCTAGCCATTTCTTAGTTAAAACCATATACTTCCTGAGAGCATTCCCAAAAGGGAGCCAAGTGGAATTGCTTTGCACAGCTGTTGACCACAGTGAACCAAGACACAAGTAAGACAGAAGCTTTTATTCACATGGATACAAGTCTCATAAAGCTATTGTATTATACTGAGCCAGAGAAAAATTCAAATCTAGACTGCTGCTGGATGATTTCTGCTGAATCGGAGACCTGTATTTATTAGAGAAGAATGTTTTGGCAAGATGACCTTTCTGTGTTTGATAGTATATACCAAAGATGGGGGCACATGCTACATGACACGCTTGTTACTGCTTGTGACCTGTTGGGGACAGTCACACTCATCCAACAATAGCCAATTCCTATTTCAGAGGCCAAATGCTCTCTCCAAATGACATCGTAGAAAACCACTAAATAATTATATATTGATTGCTTGAAAATGCATTTTTCATTTCCTCCCTAGTATCACATTGGTGAGAAGTTTCACCCACAGCTTCCAAGAGCTAGAGGGCCGAGTGGACTACAGATATGTCATGCAGCAGCCACTTTGGGCATCACAACCTAATTTCTCCCTCAAAACACACACAGCCTTGTGCAGCAAGATGCGAGAAAATCCCTTCTGGTTTAGAATTACCCATTCATACAACAGAACAAGCTCCAAACAAACACCATTCTTCATCATCAGAAAATACAGTGGATTCTGACCTTGGAAAACCAGATATAGCAAATTCTCTGTGCACAGGAAGCAATGAATCTTGTTTGATTTGGGCAGGCTGGATCCCAGTTATGGTATTAGGTCAGTATACTTCTCTGCCTTGGAGCCAGAACTGAGCTACAGGCCCAGTTCTGTACAGCACTGACACTGAACATGCAGAAGGTCTTCCTAATGAACTTACCAAATACTGTCTCACTGCCTACAGCACAGCACTCTGCACCATGCTGGGAGCTTGCCAAGCCCCACACTGCACATTGGCAACAACTGAGGCATGAAAAAAAATCATTTAAGGAGACCAAGGACTGCAGCATGCTGCAGAGTCTGGGCCATCCAGCACGACTCAGCACCCCACCAGACATACCACTTGTTTCAGCGAGAGCTGTATAGGACCTCGTATGGCACAGCTGCTTTCCAAACATGGACACAGGACTGCAGAGAATCGATATCCATTCCCACACTGAGCTTCAACTACACTGGTGCCGAACACTCCAAATTAGTCCCATATCCCTGCTTGCCCAGAGCCCCAGTGGCAAACCTGTCTGTGGGCAACACAGACTACACCTTTTAGAAGACTCCTCAGGTTAGTCCCCACTGCAAAGTGAGGTGAGCCTGACATCCGCTGCCTGGTGTATATTTCAGCCAGAAAACAGCTGAGAAGAGAGGGGGAGGAAAGTAGGAGGTAGAAGGAAGGAAGGAAGATGAGCTGGAGAATGAGGAAACAAAGAAAAAAAGCCACAGTTTACAGCTATTATACCTGAAACTTTGGTTCTTCCCTGAAATGGAGGGTCCTCCATTCATTTGTATGGCAAAGTTGATCTATGTCATTTCCCTCTGCTGAGGTTTTGTAGACCATATTTCAAACTCACACTATATTCCTCTGTTGCTGGGTTACCAAATCTGAACAAACAATTCTCTGCAGTCTGCCAAAAGCAGAGAAAGCAAGCAAATGAATGCCTGGAGTATGCATCACCCTCTGGAAGCCATTTTACAGTCCGAAGCTGCTACAGATTAGTCACAAGCTTACATACCATAGAGTGAAAGAGGAAATTGTGAACTTATTAAGTCTGGGGGCAGTGCATTGACTTGAGAACTGCTGTTCCCACCCTCCAGCCTCCTCCTAGTAAAATCAGGCAATTCTCCAAATCATTAGAATTATCTTGCAGACTAGAAGAAAGTCTGGTCAAAGGGATATTTTGGGTATTAAGTCAAAGGGATATATTGGGTATTAATACCCCTGAAACTAGCAAGCATGTTTCCGTAGATTTTGAAAGGATGAATCAAGATTTGAAATGAGGAAACTGCAACAGCCCATGTGATGAAACACCAGTGACTCTAGGTTTAAGACTTTCAGTTTCCAGGCAGGACATCTGCCACATCAGCAGTTGCACAAACTTCCGCTTCAGGGGTGTTGGAAGCCCTCTGAGTTTACTCCAGTCCTCAGCAATACTGCTTGGAAGGAATCTTCCCCTGCAGCGCCTGTGCAGAGAAGCCACAAGCGTGCAGCATTTGGTCTAGTGTTTCGTATGCATAGATGGTCTGCCCCTGTTCTTTGAACACCCAGGCAGCCTCCCATCCCACCTTCAAGCCCCAGCTCCCAGGTATCCTCACAGACTGCATATTGAAGGATGCCAAATGCAAGGCTCTAACGAACAATTTATTTGTGCAAATACAAGAAATGCTACAAGAGAGACTATATCCCAGGAGAGACCTCAACCAAAGCCACCAGCCTGAACAACACTGCCACTGCAGTATCCCCAGGACTGCTAATTCCCAGCAGCCAGGCCAGACAGATCCCGCTCACTGTGCAGCTGCTGTCTGTGGTGTTAAGGCAGCAGCTTCGCCGCCAAGCCCAGCAGAAAGACTAGCTGAAGCTGCTCCTCTCATTCCTTGTTTGCTGCCGCTTTAACACACTCTAGGTGAGGTGGTACCTGCACAGCCACATACGACGTGCCTGTGACCCAAACTGGGGTACTGACCTAATTTAAGAACAAAACCAAAAGAAAGAAAATTAACAAAGAAAATTTGGCACAGTTCCACACCATAGTTTTACTATATCCCCTCCACCGGACAGCAAACACTCCGTGCTGCCACTCCTCCAGGGAAAAAACAGGCAGCAAATTGCACAACTGCTGACAAACATCAAAACCTCGGGTTAAACTTAATGAAGAAACTTAGAAACAAATTATCTAATGTCTACTAGCGGTCAGGGACAGACCTCATTTTGGGCCAAGTCACAGACAAGCACCACAAACCAAAAGTAAAACATGACTTTTCCCCAAGACCCAGCTCTCAGCTGAGACTACAGCTGAGAGCAATTTAGGGAAAACCACTTCTGCAGAAACATGGAGGTTTTTAAAATAAGTTTTAAAAGTTCCTTACTATTCATCCAAATACTTATGGTTGTTCTAATACATAAGGTATAGTTAATTTTATCAGGAAAAGACCAAGAAGAACATCCAGCAATTTCATAAAATAATCTGAAATCATAATTTCAAAAATATTATTTCTTATTTTTAAGAAAGGCAGTTCAAAGAACAACAGCAAAGAAAATAAATTTAGTAACATGAAACATTACAGGTTACTATTTCTAGTACACCAGGAAGAATTGGAACATTTAATTTTTCACATTTTGGTTTCTTCCTAAATTTTGGTTTCTTCCTAAATAAGGATATGTGAGAAAAGTAGCTTTTCCAAAACATGGTACTAAGTGTCTATATCACTGCAAACATCAGATTAATATCAGGGGTGCTATTCTTCACATAAAGCAACTATGATTTATCAAAATATAAGAGGCTTAATTTACACAGGAATATTTTGCTTACCCCACCCATAGCTTTCAGTCTGATTTGACAGTAGAGACAGCAATTGTGTTCTAACATTTCAAGCGTGGCAGGTGTTGAAGTCCAAGTAACAATCATCACTAAGTCCCCAAGACAGATTCACTAAAGCATAACCATTTTCACTTAATATGTGCAAATTTGCTTTCCGTTTCCTAAATTCAATTTGCAGTTGTACGTTTCCCACTCCAAATTTACATCTGTATAACCAGAATTAAATTTCACCTAAACTGGCCTATTTAAGTAAACATTTATTTTATTAAATCCTTTGATTTTAACAGCGCTGCAAAGTTACAGGCAATCTCAAAAATATTAACATCCTTTCCTTTCAGCAGGAATCATTATATCACCTGAATATTTAATAGGAAGAGGCTGCAGATGTGTACCTGAAGCTTAGACGTACTGAAACTGAACATCATTATTTACCACAATTAAATACAAAGACTTGGTCAATCCAGCATTGATTCATGTGCACAGAGGGTCTAATCCCAGCCTGTCATGAGTTTGTTGGGTACCTTTAGCCTAGCTGTTTCTTCCCTCTTTGCCTTTATGTTCTTACACACAAAATGAGCACAGCAGTACAAACTGGCAAAATGCACTGGATAAATCCAGCGGGGAAAATCACTGCTACTTCAGCAAGCAGTTTACAATGTCTGTCTACAAGGTACACAGCACTACATGAGGTAGACAGGAAAGGTAATGATTTCTCCTTCACTTCTGAAGAAGCACAGTTAAACGTTACATTAATAAAATGTAACATAATGAAATGTTAAACCAGCCTGGATGAAATATAACGTACCAAATTAACTAGTACATCTGTAAGTCAATTAAGCAAAACTTCTGTCAGCGATCAGAGATCTTCTACAGCCCACCTCAAGATAAACTCAAACAGCAGAAATATTACAGCCTGGGACACATCACCTCAGCTTCATCATACACCCCACCTGGGCTTCATGGGAAATGAAACAGCAAGGTCTTATCTGAGTGGTTTTTTTAAAGTCAGCTTGCAAGATTAACCAGGTATCACCTACAGAGAAGTCATAAAATGGCATTAAAGTCAATACATGATTCTTAAAAGCAAAAACCAGAAACAAGGGCCACTGTTACCACACAAAGAAATTAAGAGTCCTGTGGAGATCATTGTCAGTATTCTTGTAAGCTTGTTCCCCCCTTAAAAACCACAAACCATCTATGTTACGCTAACTGTGACACATTAACATACGCTTTTAGACTTTAAGGATAGACATAGTCCACTTATGAATTTTTGCATTGTTACAGAAACAATTAATCATAACACCCATGTTTTCCAAGGGTTTAAACATAATTCTACAATCCCCAATACAAGAAAACCTCTTAATCAGAAAGGAGCTTTGGACAGCAGCCAGTTTCATAACTGAGCTAGTAGCTGGTTATGAATCTGACATCTCAAAGCAACCCTGAAGTACTGAGCAAAGCCGATAACTTCTTTTTCAAGCAAACTTTCCACGCCACATTCCCCCACAAATCATCAGGAAAGCAATAACTGAATCCTCAGACAATCACTTTGTGAGCTGGAGTGCTCAAAGGTGTGCTCATATGTATCATACACGTAAGAAAAGAGTCTCTGCTCAGGCATGTAGTCGGCCCTGTCATTTATATAATTGGCAATATCACA
This sequence comes from Geospiza fortis, assembly GCF_000277835.1. Taxonomy (NCBI): domain Eukaryota; kingdom Metazoa; phylum Chordata; class Aves; order Passeriformes; family Thraupidae; genus Geospiza; species Geospiza fortis. Next base: position 63,394 of record NW_005054509.1, on the reverse strand, counting down.
AAGGCTTGCAGGGTGACTTACCAGCTGAAACAAAGCCTAAAGAAAAAACTTAAGTTACTTCATCTCCTAGAGGGAGCAAAAAATGAATAAAATTATATGTTCACAACACAATGTAGTATTTTACTACAAGAAAACCAGTATCTTATTTCTCTGAACTAGGGAAAACATTTATCATAATCTTTACTACAGTTTGAAATTAATTCCTTTTTACAAAAGCAAAGGTGGTACTGCAAATAACAGTAAGTCTTCCTTGGAAGACAGTTTGTATTTCAGTTTTGTTCTGTCAAATAAAATGACAGAAGAAATGCAGCAGAAAGTACCTTAAAAGATATATGAGATCAAGTCAGCACACACACAAGTAAAAGAACAAACTTAGAGAAAACCTGACCCCTGTTAAAAAGGGGTTGGTGTGGAGGTTCAGCACGGCAAGGACAGAGCAGCTCCCCATTTTCACCAGGACAACTTGGATTGCAAATACTGAGAGTACACAGACACCTTTACCAAACGGAATACCGCTCTGACAACGCCATTCACACTTACCAAAGGGATACAACAGTGGAGGTTAAGGCTCTGAACTTCTGACACATTGGGGACTGGGTGGCAAGGAGGAGAATCTGGCCAGAAAGATCTGATGACTACAGCAGAAAAGCCTGTACTTTCAACAAACTGTATCATAAAGTTCCTACGCTCTGAACCCATTTACCTATGGTATGAATAGGGCCATGATACAGGAGTTATTAATAATATTAAACTAATTAAAGCATATCCAAACCTACAATACCCAGCAGGACAGAAAACCACCGCATGCTTGCCCCGCACCCTGCCTAACATGGCCTTGTGCCGCTTAGCTCTCTCAACACAGATGAACAAAGTAAGCTCTATAGAGACTAAAAGGGCTATACCTTAAAAGGCTGCATGAAGTCACGGTTAAGAAGCAAGAGATGGAAAGCAATACTGTTCTGGTTTCACATCAATCTCCCACACTCCCCAAGAACAACTTAAGTAAGCCAAGGTGGAGTCCCTTTAGGTTGGAGCATGACACGTAGGAAGTCTCATATGCAGCGTTCCTCTAACTGAGTGTGGGAAAAACAAGAAGTTGCATAAAACAGCAACAATGATAAATTCCTTCTCCAAGCACATGCTTCATACATCTGCTAAAGGTTTACAAGATCTACAGCAAACCAGATTCCTGCACAGCATCACAAGAAAGCTAGAGTAGCAATGCTCTTTCCCTGAGTAGTCTATCAGAGCCCTCAAGCTGTTCCCAGAATTGTCTGCTTCCCAGGTTTTGACTTAATTAGAGCAGGACATGAACACACAAAGCAAATCCTTCAAAATGTTAAAAGCAAAAAGAGTGAATCATTGCTGATTCTGCCTTTTTTTTTTCTTTTTAAACGCTTTTACAAGCTTCTCAATTGTTACAGCCCTAAACGAATAAAAAGACAGTATCATCAAGCTTTTTTCCATCTGCAAGTCAAAACATGTAATGCCCAAACACACATAGCACAGCCCAGTGACTAAAGCACTACCTGTGATGGAGGCATCCTGGCTCCCACTGGTGTGTCAGGCAGTGCCTTGCTGAATGAGGTTGGGCCAGTCCCATAACCTCTCCACGCTGTCTCACATTCCACCAAACAACTAGGTTTACTGACTTCTCTCTCCCTTGAGCTCAACTCTACAACTGCCTCTGCCCTTGCCTTCCAAGTTTCTGCTCTGGTATGCTGCTGTAACTGTGCTGGTCTCAAGTGGCTTTAGGAACAGCAGCATATCCGTTCAGCTTGCATAATTAGTTAAAAAGTTTATAGACATGTATTCAAAGTAATTAATCTCTTTGCTTATACTTGTTTAATCCAATAAAAGCAAAATAAAGCTTTTTTTACAAGACCAAAAGATATATAGTAAGCAGGAAGGGAGGGCATTCACCAATTCAGCTGATTTTGTACCAGTCACTTACAAGCATTTATTTTTCCTTTGAAATACTGTATTCTGATTTTACTTCAAATCCATCTCCAACTGAATAAATTAAAGCTAAGTCCGACTGGATACGATTTGCACGGGTCAAATCCACCTATATTCACCTCTTAGGCTGTATCACAAGGCAAGGCCTTAATCAGCTGAAAAGCAGGACAAGGTTTGCCTGCATGCCAAATCACTGAACCAAACAAAGCTATGCGCAGACAAGTTCCCATGGGCCATGCTCTACAGTGGGCTGACAGGATTAGCTCATAAGGAGCGCAAACCACCACTATGCATTCTCTGACTGCTCCCCTGACAGCACTTTTCCCACATTCCACACCTAGAGGAGATCTTGCATGAGAAGAACTCAATATGCAAATTGCCTAATACAGGGTTTCTACTGACAAACTTTACTCTCCTGTACAGATTAGGTCTGGAATTTCCCTTAAAATAGAAAGTAATAAAAAAATATGCCAACGGCAGGACCTGCACCAAAGCTATATGAACTGAAGTCTGCTGTATTATTTTCGTGGTGGTCCCCACTGAGTAAGTGATTAACACCAACGTAAGATTTCTCCTTCGCCTAATACAGGGTTTCTACTGACAAACTTTACTCTCCTGTACAGATTAGGTCTGGAATTTCCCTTAAAATAGAAAGTAATAAAAAAATATGCCAACGGCAGGACCTGCACCAAAGCTATATGAACTGAAGTCTGCTGTATTATTTTCGTGGTGGTCCCCACTGAGTAAGTGATTAACACCAACGTAAGATTTCTCCTTCCACACAAAAGCAGGCATATGACAGCATCGCCACCGCACCTTGGTCCCGGCCCTCGCCCCCCGCCGCCTGCTTGGGTTTTGCTCGGGGGCGCGGTGGCGGCAG
>NW_005054509.1:52942-59415 GCF_000277835.1 Geospiza fortis | reverse complement strand
GGTATGAAAGATGAGTCCCGAGCACCACAGTGTGTTGGGGGGAAGACGTTCCGGTGCGGCGGGCTGTGCCACAGCAGCACTGAGAGGACAGAGGGTCACAGAGGACTGGCACCAGCCCCATACCAGCCAGCCCCACATGAGAGCTTCCAGCATCCCACTGTTCCCGGTGTTGTGCGTCTAGGGGTGGAATATCTGCTACCAGGCGTTCTCTGCTCACCGACCGGGACCAAACCATGTCCCCCGAGTCATCCTGAGGATAACCACGGCCACAGGACAAGGTGTTCCTCTATGGCTGAGCTACCTGATGAAAGGAGGGATAGGTTGGATTAAGAGCCAGTGCCGTGACCAGCCATGGGACAGTGACACTTGGGCAGCTGTAATGTGCTGCCTGAAAAGGATTTGCCATCTTGTGAGGAAAATGGCATCAGTCTTTGCCCCAGGTTACACCCACTGGGAACATTTGGTGGCAAAAGCCCAGGCACTGGGACACTCATTGGGGCACCATGAGTAGAACTAATTTCTAAAGCATAGTGATGACTGAACAGAGACAAACCTCTACTAGTTAGACCATTGCAATTCCTAAGCAGCGCCATAAAGGTGGGTTGTGTCCCTGTGGGGTGGGAAGATGCCTCACTCCCATGGTCAGGAGCCCTACAGCTTCATCATCCCTTCATACTGCAAGTGCGGCTTGGATTTTCTTCCAGTGTCAAAAACAATCGGTAATGAACTGGTGAGCAAATAGCAAGCATAATAAAAACAATAACGTGTTTGAGCACTCCACAATGCCTCAAACATATAGCAACATATTTACTCACAGCTGCAGGGTTTTTTCAAGCTACTTTGAACTTCTGCCTCTGCGCTTATTCCTTTAATAAGCTGTGTCACGGCTGAATGCTGCCTGTTAGTCATAAAGCTGCCTTGGTCAGTTTTTCTTCAGGGTCCTGACACTGTCTGGAGCTCCCTGTGCATCAAGTGCAGCTATGCATTTGTCTGTGAGCACTGATGTGACACTCAGTCACCCAGACCTTAGAAGCAGCAAATCAGTGTCCTCAGCCTAGAGTGTGCATGTGAAATTCCTTTAGTTTTTTACTTTCAGAATTCTCAGTAGAAGGCATTTTTACTCTTGTGTGCCTCTGTACCATCATGACTGTCACAAAATGTTTTTAGGGGTTTAAACATTCTGATTCTTTGATAAAGATAAGTGGGAAAATAACAGCATTACCTCTCCTCCACGCACTGTTTTTCAGTATTAGGATTTCTTCATGGCCTTTTATGTTTTTCTTCTGTCTGCCCAAGCAGTTAGCATCGCTAGTCCCACCCATTAACAACTGATTCATCGTTAAGATATTTTTAATAATAAATACTGGCTTGTTTTCTTTTACCTCATACTTTCAGAGCCTTCATTCCAGGTTTTCTCTGCAGCTCTGTGCTCAAGCACATTAGCTACCCTTCAGTGCTCCTCCCTCTCCTAAACTGAAACCTGCATGTAATGACTTGCTCTCAGGACACAAAGCTTCAGTTCACATTCTGAATATTTCTGGGATTACAAGTGAATTGTGAGATCTAACTACTTTGAGGGGTTAATAGAGATAAGCTGATGAACTCATCATAGCACAAGAAACTTCACTGGGTAATTTGTTTTCTAGGTCATATCTAGAACTATTGCTTTTTTCTAGGTTTCAAACTTTCTTATTTTATAAACTGCCCAAGATGCAAAGGCAGAAACTATAAATACTGCAATAGCTAATTTGAAAGCATTCCAGCCCATTTTCAGAAAACTGGAGTAACTTGTCAAAGTTAAGGTTCCCATCATCCTTCAAGGTAGTGATGCAGGATAGTAAAAGCTTGTATGAGTGGAGGAGTATAGCCTGGCTAGTGCCCACCACCTGCTCCTGAGCACAGCCAGAGACCATTGCCCATTTCCCCAGGTCACTGTCCCCAAACTCCATCAATGCAAAGACTTAGCTGCCACTCCACTGATTCAAGGTGTCATGGCCAAGTGAACTTTGGTGATGAAGACTTACACGACAGCTGGAGATTGTTGCTCTTCTTTTTCCTGTTGAGATTTTAAAGCTATCCACTGAGAACAAAGTGGTAGAATTATATAAGAAACATCTTGAATGCTAAAATAAATTTGGGTAGTGTTTCTTCTTGTGGAAGTTAACCTGCAGAAAACATTTTCCCTAGTGGAAAAGTCATAGCAAAGGCAAAGCCCTGCAATGCTAATTTTATTTAACCTCAGTCCAAATCCCAGAGCAGGTAGGCACTCTAATCCAATGCTGGAAAACATTCAGGTATCTGAATGTGTAAACCAATCTAACCTGTGATTTAAATTGTGGTCACTGCAGACAGGAAACTCCTTCTAGATGTCTTTCTTTTCATACATTACTTTAGATAAATTCAAGTGTACCACAATTAGGGTGGTACAGCACATCATAATTTCAATCTCTTTTTTTATCCACTGCATTTGTGTACAGCTTAGCTATAGCAAACACCAGAACAATAAAGTCTTTAAGTTGACCCTGAAACAGCCATAAGAAACCCTAGCAAGCTGTTCCAAATTTCTCATCTTATTTTCGACAGGAAAAAACCCAACTTTAGGCATAAGACTTTGGGACTGCTTAGATGCTTGGTAAAGGTATGGTAATGACCCTAGGTGAAAATGAACTTAAAATCCTCTAGACTGTTCAGTATATGTAGCCTATGTAAGATTAAAAAAAAACCACATTATTTTTCAAAGTATTAAAACTCATTCTGGAGGGGAAAAAAGGTACTGCATGCTCACCTTGGAAACACTCAAAGGGGGTTTTAGGAGAAGAAAAGTTTTTTCCTTCTCTTCTACACAACAAGTAAATTCCAGAGAAATAATCTGTCAGCACCAAGATACTTAATGAAGATTGGTGTAATGACTTGAATGCTCTTTCGCTGTTTATCACAGCTATGAAGATTAACATTTAACATACTATTGTTCAGTGCAGTATGTATTTCTCTTTGGTTGAGATCTTTATACACAGACAGTCCAAAGAAATTTTTTAAAACCCCAAAACACAGAACCCCCCCAAAATAAAAATCCACCCTGCCAAAAGACAAGTAGCATGAAGGAAACCAGATCCCAGTACTGAAAGGGAGCTGATATCTCCATCCTCAGGCTATTATCACAGGGACTCTGATTGTTGACTTAAGGTGACCTCTGTCATCTACAACAAAATTTCCAAGCAAAGAGCTAAATCAGCTGATGAATTAGCACAAATTGTCAGGTCACTCTGGCTGGCGGAAGAGGGAGAAATGAGAGAGGAAAAAGAGAGAGAGATATCTTCAGATTTCAGCTTTACTCTGGTATTAAATCCATCTGTGTTGCCCTCAAAATTACAGTTGCTAGAGCTGCTACTGCCTTCAGTTTTGCTCACTGCCAGTTGAAATGCTGCTCTTCACAGACAGCTGTTGCTCTTGCCAACAGCATGAGAAAGGAAAAGCAACTTCCAGGTGGCAAACTGTCACCTCCAGTGGCAAGAGCCCTTGGTCCAAGGCTTCCATGGCAGAACTGCTGTCCTCCATCCATCTCTCTGCCATTCCACAGGATGCTGCCTTTAGGTCTGGGGAAAAATACCTTGAAAACATCAGACACAACCCACTTCCACAAGCACAGATGCACAGGAACTGCAATCCCAATACAGACCATTGGGAGTGGGTAGCAAAAGTGAAGCTAATGTAAGCTATCATCAGAGAAACATTCCAAGAAAGCTGTATGAACCATGGACATGGGTCTGAGCTGGTGGAAGGTGATGTTGTGTATGGCGCTGACTGATTCTAGCTGCCAGGTAAAATAAGCATGCTACTAGTTCAGACACATGGGCTGAACAGAAAAAAACTCCCACACTATACAAAACAACACAAAACAAAACCACCAGAAAAAGGGCTAAACTGAGGTAAATAGTAATGTCAAAGGATTAATAGGATCCACTGGGATTCCTGGCCCTTCTTTCTCTGGTATGTGTGATGATTGTCTGGTGAGTTGCTGTGGCCTTGAACATAGAGTTTAAGAGCTTCTTATTTTACCTTCAGGAAAGCACAAGAGCAATTAGGGGTCAAACTGGCTATAATAATTGGCTGGATCCTTTTAGCATGTTTACCCAATTTCTATACTGGAGGGAGAAATAGGAAATGTGTCTATTTAGTCACTGAAGAGAAATTGAAGAGAAATTATCTCTTGTCCAATTGAAGAGAAATTATCTCTTGTCCAATTTTGAGACAATTATTAAAATTCGAAGCATGTTTACAGAAGGAAATATCTGGAACAAGTAATTTTGCAGCATGACTGAAACAGTTTCTGCATCCTTTCCCAGTCACTCAGTTCTGGGATCATGGTGCAGGCAGCTCATGTGCACAACAAGCATCGGCCCTGGACCTCTTAGAGAGATTTCAAGAGGACAAGAAATAACAAAATAGAGAAGGCAATAAAGAGATGTGTTATTAACCAAGGATGGATGTGCTTCCAAAATTCAGGCCAGAATTTACTAAGTTCAGATTATTTGTAGGAAACAAATGACAGAGAGATGGCTCTCTCTCCTTATCTAAATATGTTTGCTCCAAACAGGAAGTACCTTAGAAAGAATAATTTAGGTTTCTCTGTCATAAATTGTGGATGCAAATGCATTTTCCACTGTGCTGAACTGCTGTGGAAAGCATGGAAGGGAAGGTGGTAATTCATTTTTGCAGGCCAGTAATAAGGCAGACATTGCTGAAGAATGTGATGGAGAAATTGCCTAAGACAGAAAAATTTAACAAGCAGGTCTGGAGAAACTGGCATCAGGTGAAAAGCTTAACACCCTGCTGGCAGAGATGCACGTGGTGTCTCTCCCATATGAGGAGTAGTGGAGGGGTCACCTACATCCTTCCATGTGCTCTGAAAACCATATCAGGTTATTTGACCAGAGCATGCAAAAGGAGGGAGGATTAGCTCCTCTCCATTTGCTTTAGTTCCTCTATAAAATGGGGCTCCAAATATCCCATCCCTCCACAGGACTGAAAAAAGATGCTGTGAAACCTGTGCTGTGTGCAATAACCAGAAGGATTTGGTATTTTTTAACAGTTATCATGGATGCAGGAAGTAAGACTTGAGTTACCCACTAGGAGTGAAAAGAAGGTAATTTATTAACCACTTCATCATGATTGCTCTCTGCTGCTTGGCTTGGTTGAGCTGAAGGAAGTCCTGAAAAAACATTTATTCCAAGAAAGGTTACCAAAGCTGACAGTCATTGTCTGCATTGTAACTTCCACTGGGACATTGAGAGAGGGATCTGGAATGTATATGCAGTCCTGGGATCGGAGGTTTTTAATGACTAATGCATTTTCTGCAGATGTACAAAGTCTCATCTGACATATGTAGACACCACGTGGATCTTATTTCCCAGTAATTGGAGTGCAACTGATAGGCTGCTGTGCTTCTTGAAAAGTGTGTGCCTTGATTGGAAAGTATTGAGGTCTTCAATGCCTTTAAGGGGGAATAGAAAACTTGTATCTAGACAGAGATATCACCGTTGGGGGGTGTTAATTAGGTATTAACAACTTAGGTGGGAATGCATTTCCTGGGGATTAGTGACCATCTGGGAGAAACCAATGGCCTAAGAAACCCTGATCATTAGTGTATAGGCCTTGTTCTTACTCAAGGTCATCAGTAGGGCTGTAGGGTATGGCTGGATCAGAATTTAAATATCCGTTCAAAGGCACCTTCTGACCCCTGAGAAGTTTGTCCCTGGTTTGCAGTCAGCTGCGAATAAACTGGTATTAGCGAGAAGGTTTTGAAAGCATTCAGAGACCCTGTTTGAATGAGGGATAAAAGGATCACAGATCAGGTAAGCTTTAATCTCTTCAGTTTATAATATCCATCAATTAATTTATTTTACAATAAAGGCTTTACCCTGGAGCTCATTAGAAGCTCATTTGATGGTGTCAGTCCCCAAAGATGATAGTACCTTGGTGTCTCAGATTTCTGCCTGGCACATCCACTAGCAAGAAATGTTTCTCAAAAGAGGTGGGGATTGCAGGATAACCCACCCAAACAGGAGATTTCATTGCTTTGGTATGAAATTTGGAAGTTTGAATTTTCAGCAGTTTTATACACATGCTTTGTATTCATACATATAGGTATGTGCATACAGAAAGAGAGAAAGAGGGAAACAATGTCATGACAATGAGGTCCACAATGCTGTAATCATTCTGGACCAAATGGTTGGATTATTTCACCATGTCATGTCTCTCTGGCTCCCCAAGACAGGTGATGGAGCATGGCTTTGGGTTTTTAAGCAGGCCTGACAATTGCAAACATCTTCCTGGCTTTTTGCCTTTATCTTGAAATCTGGAGCTGAGGCGAGAAACGCCTTGGGCTCATCTCCGGCTCTTCGGTGCTGGGGGTGACTGAGGTCTGGATCCAGGGACATGCGGAATCGGCAGGAAGCCACAGCGAGCGGCTGGAA
>NW_005054509.1:48761-52868 GCF_000277835.1 Geospiza fortis | reverse complement strand
TCGGGAGCTGCCAGGCAGGGACCCTGCTGGCTCCAGGCGACTGAGCAGAGATGGTCCCCGAGCAGCCTGTGGTGAAGACCTTGGGGAAGCAGCTGTCCTGCAGCAGCCCATGAAGGTCCACACCTGCAGAGATCCACCTGCAGAGTTTGGAGGAGTCCAATGTCGTAGAAGGTGGGTGTGCCTGAGAGAGACTGCGACCCTATGGAGACACTGTGCTGGAGCAGGTTCCTGGCAGAACTTGTGACCCTGAGGGCAATCCACACTGGAGCAGCCTGTTCCTGAAGGAGTTACCCCATAGAAAGGACCCATGTGGAGCAGTTTGTGAAGAACTGCAGCCCACAGAAAGGACCCATGCTGGAGACATTTGTGGAACACTGTCTCCTGTAAGGGGGACTCCACACTGGAGCAGGGTGAGGAGGAAGGAGCAATGGACAATACAAAATGAACTGATGACAATCACATCCTGCTGTGGGGTGTGTTGCTCAGAGTCTCCCAGAGCCTCAGCATGGCTCTTTCATAGCTGTCAGGCATAGTGGAAGGGTGACAATCCCCCATCCTTCCAGCTTTTACAGAGACAGGAAGGAAGCATGGGGCAGGCGTCAGAAGTGGAAGAGATCCTGATCTAAAGGGTGAGGTCAGCCCTGGAGATGGAGCAGCTCAGCGTGCTCAAAATGTGTCAGGGATGTCAGGGGTGTTACTTGGTTCCTCCCTTCCCTTGTCTCCCCAGTGAAGAGCTCACATCTCTCCATCTCTCCCTGATTTGTGGCCTGCACCATCACACATCTCACTCAGCAACCCCACAGTGGTCTGGCCTTGGGTTGTGACTGCCCTGTCAGGAATAGACACTGGCCATGGAGAGATGTGGAAGGGGCTGTCAGAGGACTGGCTTCTCCTGACATGCCAGATGGAGACCAACCAAAGTCCAGGAAGAGTCTCTGCCTGCAATAGGGAGTATCTGTAGTGCGCTGAGGAGTTTCCTGAGAAAAGCTCCTGAGGGGGGAAGAAGGGTGAGAGACACAGGAACCATATGTATCAGAAGAAGTTTATAGCTGTTTAATGTGGTGGTTTTCCAGAACAAAATTGTGTTGGTGCTGATGGGTCAGGAGTGGGACATGAAGTAAGAATAGAGAGCAAGCAGCTGTTGCTGTGTGGGCAGCAAGACCTCAAATGATGAATTCCTGGGTCTCCCATGCAGCCTCGTTACCTTTCCTGCAAAGACTATGTGTGAGCTGTGGTGACAGTCAGGGACTTCCCCCCTACAGAGCTGCTGCAACCCCTGAACCGACCTTTATGCCCATAAATCTTACAGCAGGAGATGGGAGGGAGAGCTCACCTGCGCTTCCACCACCAAAAACCCCCAGCAAAGGCTGTGGCCACAAGAAGCAGCACTGCAATGGTGATGCTGATGGTTGGAGCTGCACTGCGGTTTTCTGGGACAGGGAGAGAAGAGGGTGACTGTGTGAGGGTGGCAGCGCCAATCAGGAGCTGCCCCTCACAGGGCTAGGGGCTGCTATCTGCAGCCTGCATCCCATCCCCCATGGGTGGCACCTACCCCATGGGATGAGAAGGCTGCGGGTGCCCAGGCTGTGGTGGCGCACACGGCAGACATAGCTGTGCCCATCACGGGGGGCCACGGCCAGAACACTGCGGAGCTGGTAGGTGAGGTCAGCGTTGGGCAGGATGGTGCTGGTGTTGAGCACCGGGCCCGGAGGCACCTCCTGGCCATCCCGCAGCCAGGCCACGCTGATGGGACGGGGGTAGAAGCCAGTGACATGGCAAACAAGCAGCAGCTGGTCTAGGCTGGGGGTGCGGGCGAAGACCGTGGCCACAGGCAGCTCTGGGGAGTGAGAGCAAAGGGGTGGGGCACAGCTGGGCCCCAGTGTGGGGGCCTTTGGGCTGGCTGTTGCAGGGTCAGGGTGGTCTCACCTTGTCTCTCTAGAATTTCCTTCCCATACCTCTTCAGGATGAGGAAGTTGCTCTGGCATACCCAGATAGAGAGAAGGTGCTCCAGGAGTATTCTGAGAGACTTCTGTCTGTTGAGGCTCTTGCTGACCAGCTCTGCCACCTGGGATGGCTGCCGGGCCTTCCAGCCCTGTTTATCTACCTCAAAAGCTACGAGGTCTCTGCCATCCCAGCCAACATTCAGGAAGCCCTGGCTTGTCGTATTGGGGTACAGCACACAGCCTGCACGGAACTGAACCACCAAGGGGTCTGTCAACGGCAAAGCCAATGGAGAGGTCCCATGAGTGGGTGGAATGTGGGTGGCATGAGGTGGGATGTGTCTGAGAGCACGTACAGGGATGCAGTGGAAAGCAGGGTGCAATGGGCAGCAGGGGGTAAGGCCATGCTTCAGGAGACCCCAGACACCCTGCAAGCCCTCAGGCCCCTTGGAATGGAGTGGATACTAGTGTGGAGTGCTTGCTTAAAAAGAATTCTGTCCTCCAAAGTATTTGCCCCCAGTTTTCTCTTTCATGATCTTTGCTGTGTCAATCCTTCAGCTTCAGTAAATTTGTGGCAGCTCCCTGACATACAGAGGGGTTCCTTGTGCTAGATGGCAGAAGCCCCAAGGGGTATTTTTGGTCTGCTGCTCTACCCACTCCTGCTAGTCATATTCCCCAGCAGCTGCAGTGTTTCAGCAGCTGTTGCACCCTGTGAGATCCTCCCAAATGCCATCCTGGTGGGGAGAAGGACTAGGGGTCTGGCAGGGCTCGTTTCTGTACTCACAGTGCTGTTTTGTCTGCTGAACTGTGTCATGCACAAATCGGATCATATTGCGCAGAGCGATTTTGTACTGGGACATCATCTTTTCCCCGTCATCTTCAGCTGCAGCCTGGCTGACCCAGGGCCAGTGGAAGTGGATGCTCCAGTTGGCCGGATCCAGTGTTAAGATGGCTATGTCCCCTACAAGTGCCACACATGACACCTCAGCAGAGCTGATGTTGGCAAAGAGGCTAGTCAGGAGGTACTGGATAACCTGTGGCTCTGCTAGGAGAGAAGATGGAGACAGGAAAGGGTGCAGGAAGGAGTTGAGTGGAGGTGCTAAAGGGGAAACATGAAGTGGAGGTGCTGGAGGGGAAACAGGGGATTCAGACTAGATAATAAGAAAGAAATTTTTTAAGTGAGGGGTAGTGAGACACTGGTACGTGTTACCCAGACATACGGTGGATGTCGCATCCCTGGAAACATTCAAGGCCAGGTTGTTTGGGGCTCTTTGGAGCAGGGAAGGTGTTCCTGTCCATGGCAGAGGGGTTGGACTAAATGGCCTTTAAAGGTCCTTTTCACCCGAAATCATTCTGCGCTTCTATGATTCTATGCTCTTCATCCTGCTCAGGGTTGCTTTCCTGTTTGAACTTCCTCTAACTTCACTGCTCTTTTTCCTTCTCTATTTTTCTTTCAGCGAAGTGGTTGTCTCCTGCAGAAGACTTTAGGCATTTTGTCCCCTCCTTTCCATGCCTCCCTCCTGGCCACAGCTGCTGTATTAGTGTGCAGAGCAGATGAAAGGGCACCTTGCTGCTAGTTTGGAGTGATGTTTCCCCCCAGGAGAAACACTTGTGCCAGGACCTGTATCTGCCAAAGATCTGGACATGGTACAGAGGATATGTAGGATGGTTGATAGAAAAGGGCATTTTGTCCAGGTTTGGGGGTCCCTGAGAGGGCCAGGACACTAGCCAAGCCCAGAGATCAGTCCTGACTTTTTGTGTCTGATGCTGCCTGCCCTGGAAGCATAAGGTCTCACAGGGTTGTGGTAAAACTCTCTGTGTGACAGCAGTGCCCAAAAAACCCTCTGGCAGGTGCAGCTCCCTAACGAATGAGAGGCTGCTGGAAGAGGCCCTCAGCAGCATGTGGAGCTGAGATCTGCCTGGCACCCACAGGCTCCCTGCAGGGGGAGGACATCTTGCAGGGTAACTCCACACCCAAGGCCTGGCTGGGGACCGCTGTTGTCTCTTCTGCTTGCGTGCCCAAGGCCTTGTGTTGGAGCTGGTGAGGCAGAAGTCCTGAGCTGGAGGTAGGAAGGGTGGGCAGGGACAAGGCATGTTTGGGTGGTGCACGATGGGAGGTGGCCCTCTGATGCTGGGAATCATCCACCCCCCCCCCCCCCATGGGCAA
>NW_005054509.1:41761-48751 GCF_000277835.1 Geospiza fortis | reverse complement strand
TCCCCTGAGCAGAACTTGTGGGGTTCTCTGACAGGGCGGGGGTGGTAAGAGTGGTTGAGGTGAGCCAGGGCTCCCACTTACCCTCTGGGTCTGCCCACATCCCAGGGAGGAGGATCGGGAGAAAGAGGAAGAGGAGGAGGTGAGGGGGCTGCATGGTGCACGCGGCAAGGCTGAAGAAGCAGCAGCAGTGACTGTGGGAGGAGGAAGAACATGTGGGGAACCTAAGCTTCAACCCAGCCCAGCAGTCACTGCGGTGGCTCTCCACCAATTGGAGAATCAATGTGTCAAGGGAGGGGCCCAGAGGGCCCAAGCTGATAGCTGGGGATGTGTGGGAGGGACAGAAGCTGAAATAAGGTCTTGAGCACGAAATGCCCTGACAGGCTGGCGCTGGGGAAAGCTCAGCCAGAAGGAGAAGGCCGGGAAAGAGAGACCCATGAAACAGCACTAGGAAAATAGATATTCAAGCATCTAAGCTGGGTTTTCCTGACTCCCCTTCCCCACCTATTGTCCTGTCCCTGTTCTTGTGGGATGCATCAGCACCAATGGAGGTGACGATGGCTTTTGGATTTCAGACCTGACTGGAGAAAGATGGTTGCTGTCTTCTCAACCCCTACACAGGGAGAAGGGATACCACCTCCCTCTGCTGGCACCTCCAGCTCAGGCTGCTCCTGCATCACTTGCCTAATTCTGGGGATGGGGCTCCCAGGGAGGAGGCAACAAGCTGTTCCACCTAGACCAAAGCTGAGGGACACTGCTGAGGAGCGCCTACTCTGCCCTAAACACCTGGGGGTGGGCCTAGCAACTCCCCTTCCCACCAGCTTTGATGAGGAATCCAGTCCCCCTCCCCAAGAGCCCCCTGTGCATGGGAACAGAAATGGTGGGAGCCATGCCCCTGCTCTGTCCAAATTGGCAGCAGTGTCCAGTGCTGCAGGGATCATGTGGTGACCCGAGTCAGCCTCTCCTCACAATGTTTCCAATCGACTCCTCCTCTCTACTCCCCTCAACATGCAATTTCTCTTACCCTCTTTTGGGTAGTGCCTGCACTGGGGGCAAAGGCAGAACCAAAACCACAAGCAAGGGCAAGTTGGAGGGGTTCAGCTCGGTAGTGTCCAAACACTGAATACTTTTGTTTCCATGGAGCTGTCCCAGAGAGAGGTAGGGATGCTGTGGCGGTCTGGTAGGCCGCAAAATGACACCAACTTCCCCAGCAGCATGACGCAGGGGATGTCCAGCTATGCCACCACAAGGTCCACATCCTTCCCACTAGTCCTAGACCCAGAGGAGACTGCTTGGCTCTCAGGATGGCAAAGTGCAGCCATGGGGCAGCCAGGGAGGGAAGAGACAAGGGGGCGTTTGTCTCTGCAGTCCTGTGAGGTGATCACTTGTCCCCATGGCTTCCCCTGAGATGACTGCTGGTCACTTCTTGCTGAGCAGCTGAGAGGCCATTCACAGCCCTCTGTCCTGTGAGTTGCCTGAGTTGCTCATAGGACAAGAGCAGGCACCTGGCTTGTGTGGGTGGTCACAATGTGTTCAGCCCCCACAGAAATTCCTTCCATGTCTCCCACTCTCTCAGTGGATCTGCTTTAAAGTTCTGCTTTAGCCCTTCCACTTCTCTATTGAATGTACTTCTCATGTTTGGAGTTTTTTTCACTTCCTTTTTTGCTCACAACTTCTTCCTCCTTCATATTTTCACTTCTCTGGTGTCAAAATGACCCAAGGAGACAGGGGACTGTTGGTCCACACAGTCCGTTGGTCCTCAGAGTCCTCTCAAGGGACCATGGTCCTCAGAGTCACACCCAGGTTACCACTGGTCTCCACAGTTTCCTCAGGTGCCATTGGTCCTTACAGTCCTCTGAAGTGATTACTGGTCCTCACTTCCCCCCTGCCCTAGAGTACTATTGGACTTTGAAGTTCTCATGTGGCCACTGGTCCTCAAAGACCCCACAGGTGACATTGGTCCTTGCAATCTCCCCTGAGGTGAAGTCTGTAACCCCCGCAAGCTGGGCCTGTGGGAGTTGGAGTGGAGGGGACAGGGATGCCGTGCCTCTGGGTGCCATACTGGGCATGTGGGTGAGCAGCAGCAACCACTGCACTGGGTGTGATGGGGTGCCTTAAGAACACTCTAAAAATGCCTGGACGGGGTGTGTTATTGTAAGGTCTCTTAGGAGATGTGAGCAAACGCTTGCAGACACCCCTCTGGTACCAGCTATTTGTGGGTGTGGAACTGTAGGGTCTCTTGGGAGGTCATTCACGTGAACAGCTTTCCTCAACAGGTTTCCTCACTGGCTGCACCTGATCTCCAGGTCTGCCTGGTATCATGAGTGCTGCAGGATGTTCCACTCTGCTTGGGAGAGGAATTGCCCCATTTGCCCTGTGGTTGCCAAGGCCGCAGGGAGGCATGCCCACACCTAAGTGTTTCATCTGCCTGTCCCAAGTCAGCCGGAGCTGGGAGAGGCTTGGTGTCACTCTTCTTGCAGTGAGTTCCTTGAGCCATGTGATGCCAGCAGGTGACACTGGCTGCTAGGGAAATGCAGTACTTACCCCAGCATTGTGGTTTCCAGGTTCTGGCCAGGGGAGAACAAACACCATTGGATTTGTGATGGATATGGCCACGAGGCAGCCAGGTTTTCTGGCTTGCCATGGCTGCCAGACTTATCCTGGGAAACTGCAGGAAGTTGACTAGTGAAACCAAACCTTTTGAAGCTACATGTTCAAGTTGATTTGGAGCGTGAACTACATGCCTTCCTGTGTATATGTGAACTCTGCTATGTTTCATGGGACATGGGCTTCTTTTTTCTCCTTTATTGGGAGCCTTGGGGATACTTTACCCCCATGTGCACAGTTGTTTATTTCCATGCAAATATCTGAGAACATGTTCACATATTCACATGCACAGGCACACATATACTGTTTTCCCCCCATGCCTTGGTGCTTCCTGCAATTTAGTGCCAATAATTCAGTGGTGTTTCAACTTGCATACATGGCTGATAAAAACCTCTCCAAGCCCATTCAACTGCTAAGGAAAGGCATATTATCTCAGTGAAAATATGAATGGTTTATTTTCATTTCATACACATATGCAGCTCCCACACATTACATCAGAGTTTCAGTATTACTCAGCACTTTGTAAAGCCATTTCTGACCAGGTTCTGTTAGTCTGTGTGGAACAGTTCAGTCTCAGCACAAATATTTCTGGAATATGGCTAATAAAGGCAATTTTTAGGAAAAAAAACCCAGAAAGTGATAGTAGAAGGGGACAGCTTTCCACCTTCTGACAAAAGTGTTACTGAAGCAGAACCAGGAGAATTTACCATTGGGTATTGAGGTGCCCTACAGCATCAATGGGTGGACTGGCCAGTGCCACAAGTGAAGAGACGATCATGTGTAACAAGAGAGGAAGTCACAGATGTGCACTTGCATCTGTTTAGAAAATTCAGGTGAGTCAAAATCTCAGATTTCTCTCGCCAGGTTTCTCTTGTGCATCTCTGAATCAAGTTAGTCTTGCAATTGGCAATGCCCAAAACTTAGGTGAAGCAGAAAAAGGTAGTTCTTGTTACTGTGGGAGGGAATGGGGACTGTTGGCTCTCTTCTGAGCTAAGCTTCTTTGCTCAGGATGGAGTTCCTGGACTCTGATTCCTCTATCTGCTGGTGCTTTCTGAAACAAGAGGGAGATGGCTAGATGCTCTATGGCAGAGACCATGTGGGAGTGCAGACAGTATCTGCCAGGGTCCAAGCAAGAGCTTTGCTGCTCAGTGCAGAAATCCTCACAGCATTTCTTTCTCTCCTCTCTCACTACCCTCCATGGGGCAGACAGGGACTGACCTTTGTCTCCACACCCAAAGCACCGACATGGCGCCTACAGCCATGGCTGCAAGCAGCCTGGCCATGAGCCCTGTGATCACCACCACTTCTGAGTTCCCTAGGAAACATAAGGAGGAGCTGCCATGAACTCTCTGGGGTTTGCTCTATCTTGTGGTGCAGGGTGGCTCAGGACCCCCATCCCATCCCCCATGGGTGGCACCTACCCCATGGGATGAGAAGGCTGCGGGTGCCCAGGCTGTGGTGGCGCACACGGCAGACATAGCTGTGCCCATCACGGGGGGCCACGGCCAGAACACTGCGGAGCTGGTAGGTGAGGTCAGCGTTGGGCAGGATGGTGCTGGTGTTGAGCACCGGGCCCGGAGGCACCTCCTGGCCATCCCGCAGCCAGGCCACGCTGATGGGACGGGGGTAGAAGCCAGTGACATGGCAAACAAGCAGCAGCTGGTCTAGGCTGGGGGTGCGGGCGAAGACCGTGGCCACAGGCAGCTCTGGGGAGTGAGAGCAAAGGGGTGGGGCACAGCTGGGCCCCAGTGTGGGGGCCTTTGGGCTGGCTGTTGCAGGGTCAGGGTGGTCTCACCTTGTCTCTCCAGAGCTGCCCTCCCATAGTGCAGCAACACCTCCATGTCATCGACACAAGTATCATTGAAAAGAGTTTCCACTAGCTCACTCAAGGCAGTGTAGTTCTGGAGAAAGGACTGGACATACTGTGACAACTCGGTGTCCTGGGAGAGGGTCCAGGTGAAATTCTTTGTGTCGAAGCTGAGGAAATCCTGACCATTGTAACCCACATAGCCAAAGGCCAGGGAGGTTCTGTTGGGGTACAGCATGCAGCCTGCTGTGCACTGAACAACAAAGGGGTCTGGTGGGGCAAAGAGGAGAGAGAGGTTGCGTGAAGGGCTGGGATTGCCTTCCTCCAGACATGGTCAGTGTCTCCTATACAGCACCAGCACTATCAGATCCTTCCCCACCTCCCAGCTGCTTTTCAAGAAAGGGGATGCAGTGAAGACTGAGCGCTCACAGGGGATGTCCTTTTGCATGGCCCCTTCATTGATTAGATGGTTGAACTGCTGCAAATAGATCATAAGCAGGTTTTCAATGGTGTCCCAGTCAGCACGGGGAAGGGCTGGGCGCACCCAGGGCTGGCAGAAGCGGATGGACCATGTGTGTTTATCAAGAGAACCAAGTTCAATGTCTTCTAGCAGGCCCAGCCCCTCTGTGTCCGCAAATGAGGTGTTTTGGAAGGTGGTAGTCTGGAGCAGCCGGACAGTGAAGGTCCCTGCATGAGACAATGGTTGACAGGGAGGAGATGGGACTGGGAGAAGAGGGCTGAGGAAAGTGGAGGAACTGAGCAATGGGTCCTTGAGGTTGCAGGGGTCCGTGGGTTCCCCATAAGCCCCTTACAGCATTTGCAGCCCCAGTTCCCATCTTCTGCACCCACCTGGGGTGGCTGCATCCCTGCTGGGGAGGAGGTGTGAAGCCAGGGGACAAGGAGGAGTGAGGAAGCAAGTGCCCAAGGTGGGTGTGAAGCAAGAAGCCTCTCCCCTATGGACTCCCATGGAGGTAGATGTGTATGAGCCAGGGGTCCTACTTACCCTCCAGGTTTGCCCATGTCCCAGAGAGGAAGAAGAGGTAGAGGAGGAGGGAGAGAAGGCAGCAGCAAGGGGACTGCATGATTCCAGCAGTGAGGTGTGCAGCAGTCGGTGCAGCAGCAGGAAGAATAGACTGTTGAGAGATCTGGCCTCAGATGTCTCCTCAGGCTGGCTCTGCCTGGGCAGCTCTGCTGGTGCTAATGGCCCTGGCAGCCAATGGGGCTGGCACTGAGGTTTAGGGGAGGGCTCAGAGGTTCCTACTTGGAGTGAGCTGGGGCATCCTGAGTATGGCTGTGAGTGCTGGGAGAATTTGATTGTGAGCAAGGTTGTTCTATTGCATGCAGGAGCGGTCCCTCATGGCTGCAGCAGCACCTTGACAATCAGAGTGATGTGGGTGAACTGAGTCCTCTGTTCTACCCCCCTTTCAGGTCAATGTGTCTCTTGGCCATATGCTGCATCCATTGCCCTGATAGGAATATCCTTTAGTTATGTCTGGCATATCTGGCCCTGCATAGAACAGACATTGCCACCTGCTCTGCACTGCCAGGTGGGTTCACAACAAAATGGCTGTTTTTCTCACAGGGCAGGCAAGCTCTATTCTGACCCCAGGGCCTCATACTTGGGCTCTCTGTGCCCCAAGGCTGTGCACTGGTCCCATGCCTCTTTGTCACCTCCCAGCCATCCCACAGCAAGGCCACTCTGATGGGCCACAGGTATATAAGCCAGTGATGTGGCAAACCTGCAGGAAAGCTGGGCCATGGCCTTGGAAAGCTCTGAGGGATAAGAGAGTGAAGGAGAAAAGTTGATAATAATATCCCTTGACCCCTCAGCACTGCTGGTCTCATCCTGGGGAAGGGACTTCCCAGAGTTGAGGCGATGAGCACTTCCAGCCTGGATCACAGATGTGGGGTCAGGGATGGCTGAGGAAGCAGTTCTCCGGGAGCTCTTCTCGGGGTGCAAGAAGTGAAGGGAGTGGAGCAGCTATAGTGTGGTGGTCCCCAAGGGGAGAGATAGGCCACAGGGCCTGGAAAGGACTGTTTCCCACTGTGAGAGTCTGTCCGAAATCCTGCATTTTTCTGCCTCACGATTGCCAAAAAGACCACCGAAAAAACTGTTGAGCCAGTGCAGGGTGGGGAAGTTGTGTGCCTCTTAGCTACCTGTCTCCATAGGTAGTTATCTATCAACTTCATGGGACATTCTGCCCCCTGATTCCAAACAATGGATCTGGACTCCCCGCCTCTCGGCCTGGCTGGCTTTGGACTGTGCATATGGCCCCTTTCCAACAAGGAGACCCCCCCCGGCCTGCCTTCAACCATCGTGACAAATAAACAAAGATGCGGGCTTCTTCATTGAAGGATCAAGACAAGAAGACCCTGTACCACCAGACCCCCATGTACCTTCTTGTAAAGACTGGGACTGAACTACCAAAACTTGCCCCCCCTAGCTCGGTGGTGGGGAAGGAGAACGGTGCTGTCGGGAGGGGGAAAAGTTTCCCAGAACTGAAGCGCGAGCACTGAAGCACGAAAACAATGGTTCCTGCTAGTCATCTGGACTCCGAGTACCTGTACCCCGAGTTCTG
>NW_005054509.1:38540-41320 GCF_000277835.1 Geospiza fortis | reverse complement strand
AAGCAAGACCACGGTTTTGGTAGCTATAACCCATATCCTCCCTCTTTTTCCTTGTCTTTTCCTCTTCTCTCCGGTTCCCCCCTTTCACCAACGCCATTCTGCTGTGATTTTCAATAAAACTGTATCTGATTTGTTGCTGTAAATCCTCTGTGCCTTTTTGGTTATTTTTGCACCTAAAAAATCAACCCCGCCATCTGTACCCCCCCGGGTCGGATCGGGACACCCACTGACAGTCATCAGACTCCTGGAGCAGTGGCAGTGACAGGATCTTGAAGCTGGGATGGGGATGGGACCCCACCATCAAGCCCATTCCAGGGAGTTGCAGTGGATATGCAGCTTCCCCATTTCCACAGATCTCTATCCAATGCCATGGGATCTGGGAGCTGCCTCTTTGTTTCCCTGCACCCCACAGTGTAGGGGAGCCTGAAGTCTGCCCTAAATGCCCCAACAGGGGAGGGTCTGAGGATCGGCTGCAGCCTGGCAACTCCCTTTTCCTTCCCACCAGCTTTGATGAGGAATCCAGTCCCCCTCCCCAAGAGCCCCCTGTGCATGGGAACAGAAATGGTGGGAGCCATGCCCCTGCTCTGTCCAAATTGGCAGCAGTGTCCAGTGCTGGAGGGACAATGTGGTGACCAGAGCCAGCCTCTCCCCACAATCCCATATCCACTGCTCCTCCCTCACTTGCAGTTTCTCCCCCCCTTTCCTAGGGGTGCCCATGTTGAGGGTGAAGGCAGAGCTAAAACTACAGCCAAGGGGAAGTCTGAGGTGGGGTGCCCTGATAACAACCAAACACAGCAGAGGTATCCATATTGGTATGTGACCCTTCCAAGCACAACTGGGATCAGGTGTCACTGCTCCATGTCACCATTTTTGGTGTCTCCAGCTGTAGGGACATAGGGAAGGCCCATATGGGGATGCTGCAGGATGAGCTCCAGCACCCCATGACACTGAGTCAGATATGGCGACAAAAGGACACCGAACCCCTTCCCTCCCATGGAGCTGTCCCAGAGAGAAGTAGGGATGCTGTGGTGGTCTGGTAGGCCGCAAAATGACACCAACTTCCCCAGCAGCATGACGCAGGGGATGTCCAGCTATGCCACCACAAGGTCCACATCCTTCCCACTAGTCCTAGACCCAGAGGAGACTGCTTGGCTCTCAGGATGGCAAAGTGCAGCCATGGGGCAGCCAGGGAGGGAAGAGACAAGGGGGCGTTTGTCTCTGCAGTCCTGTGAGGTGATCACTTGTCCCCATGGCTTCCCCTGAGATGACTGCTGGTCACTTCTTGCTGAGCAGCTGAGAGGCCATTCACAGCCCTCTGTCCTGTGCAGGTGCATGTGACAAAACTCAAATAACATGCAGCCCCCTGTACCTCAAGATGAGGTCCAGTGTACACAATCCTCTTATATCTACTCATATTTCATTTGTCCTTACTGGTGGAAATAATCACTAGATACAAATTTGCTAAATCCCACAAACTCCACAGAAACAAAGACAAACCTAAAACAGAGGGGTACTCCCCCCCCTTTCAAGATGGCATCTGCCACAGGCAACCATGTTTAGGGAGACAAAGGGAAAATGCAGTCAGCCTTCCTCCCTGCTCATCTCTCCAACAGCAAAGGCAGCTGGCACATTCTGCAGGTGATACTTAGCAAACAGCTAGAACTCATGGAGAGACTTAGCCACACTGGAGCAGAGAACAGCAAGGCAAAGCAAGGCAAAGCAAAGCAGCTGGGCTGGGTGACTTGGTGCCTTTTTGCCTCAGCTGGGCACTGCTGGCAAGCTATGGGCAACTTAGACTGGAGCAGGGCCACTCTGTTCCTTATGGCACAGTGCTGCTGACAGGCACTCCTGGAATTTGCCTTGAGGCAGGCCAAGATGCAAAAGAGGAACAAAAGGGAGGGGTAAAAAGAAAAGCCCCAAAGATTCTGCCTTGAGCAAAGATAACAAGGCAAGAGGGGTCTGCCTGAGAGACCCCTGACTTTGAAAAGGGGTCTTTGCACCTTGCATGTCAACTTCCATCCATGGCACTGGATCTTAAAGAGACAGTAATAAGTTTGGGCACAGATAGATATGGACTACAATAACATCTTGGGCTACCCAGGACACATGCTTATTTGAAGTGGGCCAATCTTCCTTCCTGCCCTTTCCCAGGCTCAGCTTTCCCTCAGACTTCTCTCCTCCTGCTCATTACAGCTGCAAGTCACACTCGATGCCATTACCCAAGTGCAGGGTAGAGGGTCTGTATACAGTGTGGGCTCTTTGCCTGTGCTTCCACCTGGCTTCTCTGCAGACTGCAGTCCCTTCAGGGGTGGGAGGGGGTGGCCCTGGCTGGCAGGTGACCCTCCCATCCTGCTGCCCACTCCCACTCCCTCAGTGGGACAGGAGAGAGAGTCACAAAGGCATGAGAAAACACTCATGGGTCAAGACACAGATGGTTTAACAAGAGAAAGAAGCTCTCTCAGGAAACACTTCCTCATATCACACTGTGGCCAAGGATGGCAGGAAACTCTGGAGACCATTGGGCCCAACCCCTTGCCCAGGCAGAGTCACCTATAGCCCAGCTCAGGGGGTCGTTCAAGAATGATAGATCATTTAAAAAGCATAAGCATGGCAACAAAAAGCTGCCTGAGTGTGGCCTTGGCATGTCTGAAATCTTCAATTCCAACCTCATCCCATTACATTTTGAATGCATAAGTAATTACCCAAAGTGTAGTGTAGTGGCAATATCTAATGCAAAATGTTTAATTTTGACCTTTTTAAAGCTGTGAAGCATAGTACTG